>NC_134357.1:28546674-28743582 GCF_048569485.1 Anomaloglossus baeobatrachus | reverse complement strand
ACTTAACCCTTCTAACTACCTAACTAAGAATATGTTTCCAAAATGGTGCTGATGTATAGTAAATGTGTAGGAAATATTATTCACATCCACAGCTCGCCTCTGCAGACTTCTATCTTCTCTGGTCTTTTGCAGCACATCCCAACGCAATGCCCTTAAAATATCAGAATGATTACAATGCTTTTGAATAAAAATATCAGCCCTACACTGTGCTCCAGAATAAAATATTGCCCGTCACTATGTTCCCCACCCAAAATATAACCCATACACTATACCTCCTATGGTACATGCCCTCCACATTGCACTCTCCTTTCCATACTGAGCCTCCTCTTCACATTGCCCTCTCACATTGTGTCCCCCCTATATTGACCAGTCTGTATACTGTGCCCACTTATCACACTCCTCCCTCCTCAGCATACTGTTCCCACCTGACTGTGTCCTTAAACTGTCCTCCATGCTATTCCCGCTATATACCGGCTGCCGCCCCTCAAACACATTTCCCAATTTCTATTCTGTGCCCTCTTACACTTTTCTCTCCAAACTGTCTCCTCACACTATTCCCATCAAAAGGCTCCTTAACCACTTCCCTTGTACTGTCTGCCCTCACATCCTCCTGCTAACCATACTGTCTCCTCACATAATTGCTCCCTCACTCCCACAAAATAAAGGAAAAATAAAGGAAATAAGAATGAAGCAAGTGCTTCATACTTACCGAGGCTCCGCCATGGCGGCAAACTGCTTCCAGGTCGTGCATTCACTTCCTGTGCCCCTCATTATCGCTAGCCACATATGCACTGCTTTCCCCGCCCACCGGCTATCGTGGCATCTGTGATAGCTTGCAGTTAGACATGAACCCAGCCTGTGTGACAGCATTTGACTGCAACCCCTCACACGCGCTGGCTCCGGGTCAGTATCATGGTATAAAAATAAATAAGTAAATAAATAAATAAAACAATTGGCGTAGGGTCCACCCATATTATGATACCCAGCACAGATACAGCATACGGCTACAGGCTCCAGCCTCCAGCCAGGCGCTCACCCTATCATTAATCTGTAAATGAAAATAAATAAACACAAACACAGAAAAATGCTTTATTTGGAATAAAATACAAAAAACACCCTCTTTCACATCTTTATTAACCCCATAAATACCCCTGAAGGGCCAACGTAATCCACATGAGTTCCCACAGTGATTAAGCTCTGCATGACTGCCTGCTGTGACTGCAGAGACTGAGCCAGGATGAGCGATGACGCTGAGGTTCCCACCTGTGACCGCAAATAACCTGAGTGATGAGGGTTGAGTGATAAGGGTTGAGTGATGAGTGATGAGGGTTGCACTATGTTGTCCCTCTTTTAATTTTTTCTGTGCTTGTTAAAGAGTACATTTTAATATTTAGTAAAAATTCATACAAAACGTAGTTGCAGTTCAAGTCACCTAACCGCTGCAGCCAAACACAAACTACAGCAGGTCTGTGTCTGGTAGAATGGTCACATACTTAGGGTAAGTTCACACAGTGCGTTTTTCGCGGCGTTTTTGCGCAGTTTTCGGGTGCGTTTTTGCTCAGAAAACTGCATGACTTTGCTTCCCCAGCAAAGTCTATGAGTTTTCATTTTTGATGTCTTCACACAGCATTTTTTTCCAGCTGCGTTTTTGTGGTGCCACAAAAACGCAGCATGTCAATTATTCCCGCGTTTTTCACTGCGCTTTTCATCCATTGAGTGCAATGGGATGTTGAAAGACGCAATGAGAAACGCAAATAGCTGCGTTTTGGTGCGTTTTGGTGCGTTTCTAAGACCAAAAACGCAGCTATAAACGCAGGAGGTGGGTAGTAAAGTGACATGTACAGGAAGAGGATTCCTTCTGTCAGTAAACACAGAAGCGTGAATCCTCCCGGTACCGTCACCGCCGCGTCCACCTCCCGTCCTGTGCATGTATGCTGCTGTGCGGCTCCATGTCTGGGCGGGAGGTGGAAGCGGCTGCGAAAACAAAAGTTAACAGTAGTAATAAAAAAAAAAAAGTTATACTCACCTGTCTGCAGGGTCCCGGTGCCATGCCCGCTCCCATCTCCTCTCACGGTATCGCCGCTCCGGCTGTGTGCAGACGGCTGGGACACCTCCGATGGATGCAGAACCTGGTGATGGATCACCTGATGCAGTCACCTGACGCATCAGGTGATCGTAAGTATCGCGGTGACGCGGGCGCCCGGCCGGTTTAAGCTATCAGCGGATGCGTGAGGAGACTTCATCCCTGATTACCGGCAGCTGCTGCAGCGATCGGACAGGATCAGACTCCCGCCCCATCGCTCCAGGAGCTGCCGGTAATCAGCACATAAGTGAGTATATATTTTTTTTTTTTTTGCACCGATGCATCTGCTGATTGTATAAACGGCTTTTATACAATCAGCTGATGTGTGATATGCTTCAGCCCCTAGAACCTGACACATCATCTGATCGCTCTGCCTTCCAGCAAACCGATCACATGATATTGGATCCGGATTGGATGGCGCGGGACCCTTGACCCAGGATTACTGCGGAGGGGGGGGGGTTCTTTATTTCAATAAAGATGGAGTCACTAATTGTGTTGTGTTTTATTTCTAATAAAAATATTTTTCTGTGTGTTGTGGTTTTTTTTATCTTTACTAGATTCATGGTGGCCATGTCTAATATTGGCGTGACACCATGAATTTCGGGCTTAGGGCCAGCTATACAGCTATCCCTAACCCCATTATTACCCAGCGAGCCACCCGGCATCAGGGCAGCTGGAAGAGTTGGATACAGCGCCAGAAGATGGCGCTTCTATGAAAGCGCCATTTTCTGGGGTGGCTGCGGGACTGCAATTCACAGCGGGGGTGCCCAGAAAGCATGGGCACCCTGCACTGTGGATTCCAATCCCCAGCTGCCTAGTTGTACCCGGCTGGACTCAAAAATTGGGCGAAGCTCACGTCATTTTTTTTTTAAATTATTTCATGAAATTCATGAAATAATTAAAAAAAAAAGGGCTTCCCTATATTTTTGGTTCCCAGCCGGGTACAAATAGGCAGCTGGGGTTGGGGGCAGCCTGTACCTGCCTGCTGTACCCGGCTAGCATACAAAAATATGGCGAAGCCCACGTCATTTTTTTGGGGGGCAAAAAACTCCTGCATACAGTCCTGGATGGAGGATGCTGAGCCTTGTAGTTCTGCAGCTGCTGTCTGCTCTCCTGCATACACTATTGGATGGAGTATGCTGAGCCTTGTAGTTCTGCTCCCTCTGCCTCTCCCTCCAGCATACAGTCCTGTATGGAGCATGCTGAGCCTTGTAGTTCTGCAGCTGTCTGCTCTATTGCATACACTAGTGGAGAATGAAGAACATATTGAAGAAGGAAATGACATCAGACCTTTTTTTTTTTTTTTTTTTCAACAATCTTTAATGGCATTGTTCACTGATAAAAAAACGCATAAAGACGCAGTGAGCAAAAACGCAGCAAAACGCAGCAAAAAACCGCACCAAATCGCGGCTAAACGCGTGCGTTTTTGTGCGCTTTTTTGCCGCAAAAAAACACAAAAACGCAGCGTCAAAAAAACGCAGTGTGTGAACCTAGCCTTAATGCTGGCACAGACCACAGGACAATCGGTGCTGGATCCAGGAGGGTGACAGCAGGTGTGAATAATTATTCTGTTAGTTTTACAAAATGTAACCCCCATTAGATCATTTTGACAGACAGTTTCTTTACAGTACAGGTATCATTTCACACAACTCCTTTAAAGAGAACCTGACAGCTGATACTCATAAGCCGTGGGCAGTGACAGTGCCAGACCAGGGTCCATGAATGAAGGCGGAACAGGTACAAGTATAAGATGCTTAATTAACAAAGCCTGTGGACAAGGGGGCGATGGTTGAATGTGAACAGCCACCCACCAATATATAGTTTTGATAGAAGCAGAAGGAATTTTCAAAACAAACTAGGCGTGCACGGCATGGTGGGAGTCAGCTACTGGACCAGTAAACAACAAAAAGGGGGGAGCTTTGCCGTGACGTGGCAGGGGTGGCTCAAATATTGATCAATTATTTGTTAAAAATCTCATTTTTGCATTATAGTACAGTTGGAATAATATGTGAATTTTCACTTTAATTGTTTGCATGCCATTCTCAAGCACTGCTGGCTCCCCCCTTTTTTGTTGTTTACTGGTCCGGTGGCTGATATATTCTAGTGGAAGAGGGGGAGAGTAGCTCAGGGTTGAGGGAGGCAAGGAGCCATGTTTGCATGCTCTGCTGGAGACGGAGCTGGTGGGTGGAGCCTCCTCTGGGCTGTGAGAAATTACGTCATCCTCCGTGCAGCCAGCAGCTTCTGCAGACATGAATTCTCCCTCCTGCATGCCTCTAACAGGTGAGGAAGGGGCCTATGTCAGCTCAGCATAACCATATGCGTTCAGCTGATCGGGCCCCTGCTTCTTCTGTTAGTGTTCAAGCTACCGCGGGCAAAGGAAATCCCCATATGTTATCATGCCCTAGGGGCCCCCTCCCGCTCGGGGCCCCTGTGCGTCAGCACCGGCGGTATGTCCGCCAGTTCAGGCCAATATGTTCCCCAGTATACAGCGCAATACACAGTACACAGGGCAATATGTCCCGCAGTATACAGCGCAACACACAGTACACAGGGCAATATGTTGCCCAGTATACAGTGCAACACACAGTACACAGGGCAATATGTCGCCCAGTATTCAGTGCAACACACTGTACACAGGGTAATATGCCCCTAGCCCTTAACAGTAGAGAGTGCAGTGTGGCGCCCCTGAATACATCAGGGTGCCATAGGGTACTGCATCCTTACCCAGGGTGCAGGGCTCACCCCCCCATGGTTCCAGGTACCCAAGAAACCAATGTCACTCCCATCTGCACCACAAAACCCAATCACCTCACATCAGTGACTGCAGACACACCAGGGGGGTTGGACTAACTAGAAATGGGCCAGGTACTTGGGGGGAACTGAGCAGACTGTGAGAGGGAGACAAAAGAGAAGGAAGTAGGCTCCAAAGAGAGAGGACCTGGGAGAGTGAGCTCCTGGGGAGCTAGGGACACTGATTGGGTTGCAAGCGGTGATTCGGGTCCAGAGGAGTCGGGGACCGGTAGCAGGGACATTGGCCAGGGGTGTGATGGATATAGTCTTGGAGGACTGTTGGCACTAGAAGGGCCCAACAGAACTGACCGGTACCGAGCACGACGGGGTACAGGACCCTAGGTCAGGAGCTGATTCAACATCCTGGCAATTCACCTAGAAGGGAGAGGATCTTCAAGGACTTCCCTAGGAGCTCAGAGGTTGAGGGCATGGGTGTTTCCAGACACAGTAACCCACTAAAGTCCCATGTCCAAGCCCTCAAGAGCACAGCTACACTACAAATAGTGAGCAGGGCCCCCAACAGCTTCAAGCCACGGGGACCACTAATATATCAAAGTGTCTGCCAAGCTGGGTCCGGACCCCTCGAGCCACGACGATCTGGATCCGAGCAGCCTGACTAACATCGGGGCGGTTCAGCAGCACCTCTCCTCATAGGGTAAAAAGTAGCAGACCTCAGCCCCTCATAGTTAACATAGAAATACACCCCCAGGCCCATATAATATACAGCTAAACCCCCCCCAGCTTTTTATAATATACACAGCCCCCCAGCCCCCAATACCATACCAATGTACAGACCCTCTATTAGTCCTCCATCCAGCCCACCACAGTGCACAGTATAGCAGACCCAGACCTCTATCACCAGCTGTCACCACACATCCATCTTACCAGCCTCTGACTAGCCAGGAGCTCCATGTCCAGGAGAGAATCCATGAATCACAGCACAGGAGATGGAAGGGGCGGAGCCTGCACTAAGCTCCACAGGTCCTGGTCTGGAGAGCAAAGAGGATGCTGGGATCCTCTTCACGCAGATGACCTGCCAGGACTGACCACGCAGAGCGTGCTGCGTAGCCACATCTGAAGTGGCCAGATAGGAAGATTTAAAGGTACAGTGCCGCCCATAAAGAGGGGGCAGCAGGGGCTTAATAATGTTATGTACTTACCCTGGGCCCCCCCTCTTCACCGGGCCCGGTAGACCAGTCATAGCTGAAATGCCCTGATGGCGGCCCTGGTGGTGGGGGCCCCCTTTCTGTAACAGAAATTCTTTGTTGAAAACTTTATTTTCTCCATGGATTTGCACCATATAGGCCAATACTGCATACTAAGCAACTGATTCATCATGTTCTCCAGCCTTAAGGCTAATTCACACGACCGTTCGTTTTTTGTGGTCCGCAAAAAAAGTTCCTGTTTTTTCACGGATGTATCCATGTGACAACCGCATCTGTCCCGTTCTGCATACGGTCCGTGTGTCATCCCTGTGACTTCTAGTTTTTTTGCGAACAGCAAAAAAATGAAAGGAAAGTTACATGCAGTCCAGGGTATCTGGCCAGATGCTGGTCTCTATATAAAGTCTATGGGGAACAGAATCTGGGGCAAAGGGGTAGGAGCAAGCACTACATACTCATTGATCACCAGGCGGCTGTCACACTGCTTCCACGGCAGCTCTTTGATCTTCCCGAGCCGGCCGCTCATTAGGCTCATACATATTCACTCCTCCCCCATCTGTGATTGGTTACAGTCAGAGGCGCCCCCACGCTGAGTGACAGTTGTCTGACTGCAACCAATCACAGCCACCGCTGGGCTGGTCTATATCGTACAGTACAATAAAATAATTTAAAAAAACAGTGTGCGGTTCCCAACCAATTTTGATACCAGCCAAGATAAAGCCTCACAGCTGCTGGCTGTTATTCTCAGGCTGGGGAGACCCATGTCATTGGGAGTCCCCACAGGTTAAAAATATCAGTCTGCAGCTGGCCAGAATTGCCGCATCCATTAGATACGGCAGTCCCGGGACTTTACCCGGCTCATCCCGTTGCCCTGGTGCGGTTGCAAACAGGGTAATATATGTGGTTGATACCAGATGTGTAATGTCACCTGGCATCAAGCCCAGAGATTAGTGATATCACGGCATCTATCAGATACCCGACATCACTAACCCAGTCAGTAATAAAAAAAAATAGACGACAAACAAATTTTTATTTGAAAAACCACTCCCCAAAACATTCTCTCTTTCACCAATTTATTGGAAAGAAAAAACAAATCTGGGTCCAGCGTAATCCAATAAGGGGGTCCCATGACGATCCATACTCACAGTCCTAGTCAATGAAGAACAGAACGTTCACCATTGGCTGAAAGAGCAGTGCAGTGATCTGAGCTAACATCATGAGGTCAGCTCAGGTCACTGCAGGGCATGACGAATGCCGATGTCAGGAGTTTAGCTAGGTACAGAAGCTTCAATTACCTGCGGTGATGGAAGCCACTGCATTCCAGAAGTCAACACTTGTCAATGACCGCCGCATTCACAAGCGAAGTATCGCGAGCGGCCCATGACATCACCGCTAGTCACAGTCTCGGGCCGCCCTCGAGAGGTGATCTAAAAATGCGGCAGGCATAGAAGTCAGTGACAAGCGTTGAATGGGACTGGGACACAGACTGCAGGGGCACCCGACTGAAGTCACACGGAAGTGCTTATGCGTGGCTTCCGGGGATTTAGTAGACCTATTGACTTGTATTGAGTCACGGTCTGTTATTACGGAACAGAATAGGACATGTTACATAATAACGAAACGGATATATGGCATCCGATGTGTTATTTTGTAGGATTGGATGCACGCAGAAGTGCTTCTATGTGCCATCCGATCCTACACAAAAGACATTGAAAAGATGGTCCTGTCATTAGGTCCGCAAAAAAACCTGAACTGACCAGGACAAATTGAACGGTCGTCTGAATAAGCCCTTTTCATAGAAAACTCCTTGCAATATTGCAAAATTTTTAAGTAACTGAAAAATTGCACAAAAATGTTCAGACTTTTGATGTTTTCACTCCAGTTCTGACCACCTGAAGGAACGAGGTCCAGTGTGGCCAAAAGAGTTATGATTTAAGGAAAAAAATGTGGAATCAATTATGTTGATGCATGCTAAAAGATATGCCAATTAATTAGGAGGTGCTCCAATGCACTATTCATCAGGCTAGAATACAAAATGGCAGTTTTAATGAAATGGCGACTAAGGGGGAGATTCAGTAAAGTTAGTTTTTTTTTAAAGAATTCTGGTGTAAACACCTTAAAGAGAACCAACCACCAGGAATTTTCTATGTGAGGTAAAAGCAGTGCCATACAGGCACTCGGTTGCTGACTGCAGGCATACCTGTTATAGAAAGATCTGATGCTTGGTTGATGAAATATCTTTAATCAAAGTTGCAGAAATGCCCTGCATTTTGATTGTGTGCATCGGTGGCGGACCTTTGTGGGTCGGGTCCTCGGCGTTTATGCCTCCATTTATTTATTTGAATATTGCGCCGCCATTGTTGTTGTTGACATTGCCACAGTGACTCTGTCTTCATTAAAATGGGGCTGGAGTCTGCACATGTGTGTACTGCAATCTACGGCGCCATTTTATTGAAGAAACTGTAGTGATGACTATGAGAGGCATCGCCGTGTGCACAGTTCTTTTATTTTTACATCTGCGCACGCACCCCTGCTGCTCATGGTCTTCACCACGGACTATGGCACCATTTTATTGAAGACACAATAACTGTGGCAATGAGCACACGCCTCCAACAACAGCAATGGCGGTGAAGGGCGATATTCAAATAAAGAAAAGGGGGCAAGCCAGGAGGACGCTGGAGGAGAAATAAACAAAATAAGGAGAAATAAAGGATCTGTATGCCACTGCCTGCACCTCATATAGCAAAATCCTGGTGGTTTGTTCTCTTTAATAAGTTGCAATGTTTTCACAACTTGGAATTTGTGCAAAAACATTGTGATTTTTTACTTTTTTACCACCGTATCGACCAACTACACCAATACAAGCATAGGATGCGCAGCACATGGGCGGGACTAGAAGTGTTCATGTCCGCCCAACACATTCATCATAGGTTATATCACTAAAGATGTGTAACTTACTCCAGAAATGTCCCCAAAGCAGGTGGATTATTTTTCCAAGTACAGGACAGTGAAAGAAGGTTTTAAAATGTATTCTGTTTCTCTATAAATCTGTTAATATTTTATTTACTTTTTTATATTAAATACCATATATACTCGAGTATAAGCCAAGTTTTTCAGCCCATTTTTTTATGCTGAAAACGCCCCCCTCGAGTGAGGTTCCCATATAAAAATTGCACGGAGCCACCGCTGCCGTCATGGCTTTAATGCAGTTGAATGCTTTGCGCAATAAAGCATTTAACTGCAGTAAAGCACTGACAGCAGCGGCGGCTCCGTGCACTGGACAAGATCATCGAGGGGTCTATGTGACTGCAGACTGCAAGAAGCACCCCTCAATGATCGCGGCCAGTGCGCGGGTCCTCCGCCACTGTCAGTGCTTTACTGCAGTTGCATGCTTTATGGCGCAAAGCATTTAATTGCAGTAAAGCCATGACGGCATCCTGCAGTGGCGGCCCCGTACACCAGATGAGGTCACCGAGGGGTCTATGTGCCTGCGGACTGCAAGAAACACCCGTCAATGATCATGTCCGATGCATGGGGCCGCCGCTGCTGCCGTCATGGTTTTACTACTGTTGAATGCTTTACGGTGCCGCAAAGCGTTTAACTGCAGTAAAGCCATGAAAGCAGCCTGAAGTTTTTTGTGTATGAGAAAAATAACTGACGTGTGAAGGAGGAATAAGATGACTCAGATTTGTTGAAAGGTTGATGACGCTTGATATATTTAGCACATCTCAGGCAGCGTTCCCACCAATGACTGAAATCTACTCCAGCCATCAGCTGATACAGACATCTGCTATATTTATGCCAATTTCTGCTGCAAGGTGAAGTGTATCCATTGGGCTGTGATTTGTCTGTAAAGCTTGTACTTCTGATCTTACTGTAAATACTTTTATGTTAAAACCGACAAAAGTTTTTCTCTACCGGCCAATCAAAAAAATAATTTGCTTTTGGAGCACAGAGGCTTCTTCATCAGGCAAATTTACAAATGAAACGAAAGCTCATTTCAGGATTATCAGCTGAATAAATAGGCCGCCAGTCACCCAACCAAGGAGCAAAACGTTGTCCATCCGGTGACAGATGATTGTGCTGATGATTGTCCTTTGCTAGAGTTATAGAGAATCGATTCACAGGATCCAGTCTATTGAGCTCATCAGTAATCTGAGAATCATCAGTAATCTGAGAGCCCTGAGATTCGCGGAGGAAGGAGACGGTTCTCAGGGCATCCAGTGGCCACAGATTACTGTCATGACTGATATACTGGGTCGTGCAAATCGATTTGTACCAACTGTATTCTGTACGCCTGGAAGCGCGATGGTCGGCCAGTCTAGAAAGACAAATGACAGACGATTGACTGGATGTGGCTGATCAGCGGTCGTTTAACAGACATGATTGGCCATTGTACATGCACTGTGTTTCCCACTGCCTATAAGACTGTATGCAGATGAGAACAACTGGACTCATCATTCCCATAGCTCACAATTACTGGCTGATTGGGCACCAGTGATACACTTTAGATTAGGGCTACTCAATGGCATGTGCAGGCGACGTCTAGATCATGTGTCTCATTGCTACATTAAAAGACAAATGTTTCCAAATGTGTTTGATTTTCTGTTTTTCTTTATTGAGGAAAATAGACACAAAGTTATATTTATACTATTTTACATTTAATTACTGTCATATTTACTATACTTATAAATGTGAGGTTCTTAGTGCACATTTTAACCAAATTGTGCAAGCCCATCTGCCAACAACAAGGCGACCTCATCAGATGGGGCCCTACAGTAACCTATTTATTGTATTTATAACATTGTTGTTATTATTATCCTAGCAACCTATTCATTACTATTGCAATATTATTATGCTTATTATTACTATCATTACTCTAGTACTATAAGATCACTGGAATTAAAGCTGTTGATCCAGAAGAAGGCGAAAACCCTCGGACATATTAAGACAATTTGTGTCATGGGGAAAAATTCCTTCTCGACCCCGGGAAAAGGCGATCAGTCCGAGGACCCTGGATCAAATCTGACAGTACCTCATAATGTATTATGTTATTATTATATTATTCCTAATAATAATGTAATATTATAAATTGTAATACTATTTTATTACTATTATTTTTTTAAATACTATTTCTAGCCTTTTTAAT
Source organism: Anomaloglossus baeobatrachus (assembly GCF_048569485.1). Lineage (NCBI taxonomy): Eukaryota > Metazoa > Chordata > Amphibia > Anura > Aromobatidae > Anomaloglossus > Anomaloglossus baeobatrachus. Next base: position 28,732,397 of record NC_134357.1, on the reverse strand, counting down.
TTATTCTAATATTATTAGTACTAATATTTCTATTATTTCTCTATTTACTATTAATTAGTTCCCTATTCCTAAAGCTGCTGATCCAGAAGAAGTCAAAACCCCCTGGACACATTCAGCCAATTTGTGTCTCAGGGGGAAAAATTACTTCTCAACCCCGGGAAGAGGCAATCAGGAGAACCCTGGATCAAATCTGAAAGTACCTAATAATATATTATGTTGTTGTTATTATTATATTATTCCTAATAATAATGTAATATTATAACTTGTATTACTATTTTATTGCTATTATTTTTTTTTAAATACTAGTATATTTTTTAAATTATTATTTTTAATATTATGATTATTAGTACTAATATTTCTATTATTTATCTATTTACTATTAATTAAATCCCTATTCCTAAAGCTGCTGATCCAGAAGAAGGCCAAAACCCCCAGACACATTCAGCCAATTTGTGTCTCAGGGGGAAAAATTCCTTCTTGACCCCGAGAAAAGACGCTCAGTCCGAGGACCCTGGATCAAATCCCCTAATAACTTTTAATTATATACTAATTATTCTAATCATTACTATAGATACTGTAATATTATTGTTATTACTATAATGATTATGACTATTATTTATGCTATTTTTAGTTTGTTACTATTTTACTGATCTTATTACTATTCTATTATTATCCTACTCTGTAATATTTTATTATAGATATCTTTGGATTATTGCTATTTTATTATTAATATTATTACTAACATTTGTATTGGTACTTTACTAAAATTATAACTTAGATTCCTATTCTAAAGCTGTTGATCAAGAAGAAGGCAAAAACCCCTGGACACATTCAGCCAATTAGTGTCTTAGGGGGAAAAATTCCTTCTTGACCCTGAGAAAGGCAATCAGTCTGAGAACTCTGGATCAAACCTGCTGAGATTATTTTTATGGCTCTAATTATTAATATTATACAATTAATGTTAGCGTTACTGCTCTTATTATTATGATATTAAATACTATATTACTGCTCCTATTATATAAGTCTTTTTAATGTTTTTCTAGATTTTTAACCTATTTCTAAGCCTAATAATTACTATTTTATTATTATACTTACTAGATTTTATGCTGTTGATGTTCTTACAGCTTGTATGTTGGGGCCACACAGTCCATCAGCGTCTCATCGGTTTGAGGAGGATGGTCCACATGATGTTTCTTTTTCCTCTGAGGTTGGTGCTGATGTATTTGAACATGGACTGTTGGCATATCTGTCTCCATGCCGGCTAGTTCTGAACTTGTTGACTCTGTGCTGGCTGGTACTGAAATTGTTGACTCTTTGCCAGCTGGTTATGAACACGTTGTTTCTGTGCCGGCTGGTTCTGAACGTGTCTCTTTTCCGGCTGGTTTTGAACGCTTGTTGTCATATTTTGCACCATTCCTCGTTTAGCTCTTGAATCTTTCTTTTTAATCTTCTTAGTGTCTTCTTCTTCATCTTCATCCAGGTCTTACTTCATTGGTTCCATTATCACCACTTCATTCCGCTGCTCAGGCATCTGTGGTGTCGGCTGTTCTGAACTCGTTGTCTCCGTGCTGGCTGGTTCTGAACTCGTCTCTTTGCCAGATGTTGTGAACGCTTGTTGTCAAATTTTGCACCATTCCTCGTTTAGTTCCTGAATCTTTCTTTTCTTTCTTCTTATTGTCTTCTTTTCTCATCTTCCTCCAGGTCTTTCACCTCCGGATACTTCATTGGTTCCGCTGTCACCACTTCATTCTGCTGCTCTGGCGTCACTGATGGCGGCTCAGGTCTTTTTTCATATAAACTAAACGGCAGATATTTTTCCTGGGCTTTGCAGTTGGTCGGCATCAGGCGCTAAGAAAAGAAGGGTCAGTTAATTGCATATTGAGATGTTTATTTTTTTTTTTTAAATCAGATCTTTTTTATTAACCATCCAGAAATCAATACAGAGAAAATATATTGCATCTTATATAACTAGTAAAAGGAGTACATTGAAAAAGCATATGCTGTCTATAAATTCAGATGCTTCCTCTGTAAAAAAAACCAAAACTTAAATCACAGCTATATTGTATAAATTGAGCCTACAAACAACATGGCTCCACAAGTAAACAAAAATTAGAATTATGCAACAGTGCCTCAGTCTAGTAGGAAAGCCACCCCCCATCAGCCGTGTCACTCCGCATCATATTTCCATACCCGTTTGCCTCTCTCTCCCCGTTTAGTCAGCAGATCAAACCCTTCCAGCCCCCTCCCACAGCGTCGCTCAAAGTCCACCTCGCCACAGAGGATACTAGTTTTTACCTTTTCTCCCCAAGCTTTCCATTCACTGCACGCACAACAGTAACTGGTCCAACATTGCATCCTGCACCAGTGCACCAGAGGGGAGACTCGGCGACTCCATCCATGGCTGCCATATTTTGTAAAACTTTCTCAGTTCTTTTCTTTTTAAATAAACTCCCCTTTCCAATCTAATGACGTAATTTAATTATTGAGATGTTTCTTTACATCTATGGGCAGAACATGAGAACATAATATGTGGTGTGATCAGTCACCTCCATCTTGAAGATCGGTAATGGGAGGAATCTGGTGCAGTAGATGAGAAGTTGATTTTCTGTCTCGTCCTTGGTGCTGAGACAAGCTGGAGAGAAAAGACAAGCAGATAATGGGATCAATCATACAATGTCCAGAAGCTGTCAGATCCTTAAAATTACTATATCCTGAGTCATATTGCAAAGGATTGTCGAAAATCCACTTGTGACTTTTAGGATCGCTACTTCCAATAGGTGGCGCTGTGCTAGAGTTTGTCTCCTTTACTGGAGAGACAATTTGAATATTTCCCAGAGGGGCATTGCAGCTATAAGTCCCCTTACCTGGCAGCCAGACTGGCTTGCAAAGTCTCCTTAAGGAGAATAGTGTTCCCCCGTGGAATTTTAGGGGCATTGCAGCTATAAGTCCCCTTACCTGGCAGCCAGACTGGCTTGCAAAGTCTCCTTAAGGAGAATAGTGTTCCCCCGTGGTCCCCACATAGCTTTCTCATGAGCCAGATCAGACACCCCCCATACTTTGCACTGACGAGGGGCAAGCACCCCGAAACACCGTGTCTGCAAATTGGGATTCTGATCTGGCTTATATATCCTGAGTCATATTGCAAAGGATTGTCGAAAATCCACTTGTGACTTTTAGGATCGCTACTTCCAATAGGTGGCGCTGTGCTAGAGTTTGTCTCCTTTACTGGAGAGACAATTTGAATATTTCCCAGAGGGGCATTGCAGCTATAAGTCCCCTTACCTGGCAGCCAGACTGGCTTGCAAAGTCTCCTTAAGGAGAATAGTGTTCCCCCGTGGAATTTTAGGGGCATTGCAGCTATAAGTCCCCTTACCTGGCAGCCAGACTGGCTTGCAAAGTCTCCTTAAGGAGAATAGTGTTCCCCCGTGGTCCCCACATAGCTTTCTCATGAGCCAGATCAGACACCCCCATACTTTGCACTGACGAGGGGCAAGCACCCCGAAACACCGTGTCTGCAAATTGGGATTCTGATCTGGCTTATATATCCTGAGTCATATTGCAAAGGATTGTCGAAAATCCACTTGTGACTTTTAGGATCGCTACTTCCAATAGGTGGCGCTGTGCTAGAGTTTGTCTCCTTTACTGGAGAGACAATTTGAATATTTCCCAGAGGGGCATTGCAGCTATAAGTCCCCTTACCTGGCAGCCAGACTGGCTTGCAAAGTCTCCTTAAGGAGAATAGTGTTCCCCCGTGGAATTTTAGGGGCATTGCAGCTATAAGTCCCCTTACCTGGCAGCCAGACTGGCTTGCAAAGTCTCCTTAAGGAGAATAGTGTTCCCCCGTGGTCCCCACATAGCTTTCTCATGAGCCAGATCAGACACCCCCATACTTTGCACTGACGAGGGGCAAGCACCCCGAAACACCGTGTCTGCAAATTGGGATTCTGATCTGGCTTATATATCCTGAGTCATATTGCAAAGGATTGTCGAAAATCCACTTGTGACTTTTAGGATCGCTACTTCCAATAGGTGGCGCTGTGCTAGAGTTTGTCTCCTTTACTGGAGAGACAATTTGAATATTTCCCAGAGGGGCATTGCAGCTATAAGTCCCCTTACCTGGCAGCCAGACTGGCTTGCAAAGTCTCCTTAAGGAGAATAGTGTTCCCCCGTGGAATTTTAGGGGCATTGCAGCTATAAGTCCCCTTACCTGGCAGCCAGACTGGCTTGCAAAGTCTCCTTAAGGAGAATAGTGTTCCCCCGTGGTCCCCACATAGCTTTCTCATGAGCCAGATCAGACACCCCCATACTTTGCACTGACGAGGGGCAAGCACCCCGAAACACCGTGTCTGCAAATTGGGATTCTGATCTGGCTTATATATCCTGAGTCATATTGCAAAGGATTGTCGAAAATCCACTTGTGACTTTTAGGATCGCTACTTCCAATAGGTGGCGCTGTGCTAGAGTTTGTCTCCTTTACTGGAGAGACAATTTGAATATTTCCCAGAGGGGCATTGCAGCTATAAGTCCCCTTACCTGGCAGCCAGACTGGCTTGCAAAGTCTCCTTAAGGAGAATAGTGTTCCCCCGTGGAATTTTAGGGGCATTGCAGCTATAAGTCCCCTTACCTGGCAGCCAGACTGGCTTGCAAAGTCTCCTTAAGGAGAATAGTGTTCCCCCGTGGTCCCCACATAGCTTTCTCATGAGCCAGATCAGACACCCCCATACTTTGCACTGACGAGGGGCAAGCACCCCGAAACACCGTGTCTGCAAATTGGGATTCTGATCTGGCTTATATATCCTGAGTCATATTGCAAAGGATTGTCGAAAATCCACTTGTGACTTTTAGGATCGCTACTTCCAATAGGTGGCGCTGTGCTAGAGTTTGTCTCCTTTACTGGAGAGACAATTTGAATATTTCCCAGAGGGGCATTGCAGCTATAAGTCCCCTTACCTGGCAGCCAGACTGGCTTGCAAAGTCTCCTTAAGGAGAATAGTGTTCCCCCGTGGAATTTTAGGGGCATTGCAGCTATAAGTCCCCTTACCTGGCAGCCAGACTGGCTTGCAAAGTCTCCTTAAGGAGAATAGTGTTCCCCCGTGGTCCCCACATAGCTTTCTCATGAGCCAGATCAGACACCCCCATACTTTGCACTGACGAGGGGCAAGCACCCCGAAACACCGTGTCTGCAAATTGGGATTCTGATCTGGCTTATATATCCTGAGTCATATTGCAAAGGATTGTCGAAAATCCACTTGTGACTTTTAGGATCGCTACTTCCAATAGGTGGCGCTGTGCTAGAGTTTGTCTCCTTTACTGGAGAGACAATTTGAATATTTCCCAGAGGGGCATTGCAGCTATAAGTCCCCTTACCTGGCAGCCAGACTGGCTTGCAAAGTCTCCTTAAGGAGAATAGTGTTCCCCCGTGGAATTTTAGGGGCATTGCAGCTATAAGTCCCCTTACCTGGCAGCCAGACTGGCTTGCAAAGTCTCCTTAAGGAGAATAGTGTTCCCCCGTGGTCCCCACATAGCTTTCTCATGAGCCAGATCAGACACCCCCATACTTTGCACTGACGAGGGGCAAGCACCCCGAAACACCGTGTCTGCAAATTGGGATTCTGATCTGGCTTATATATCCTGAGTCATATTGCAAAGGATTGTCGAAAATCCACTTGTGACTTTTAGGATCGCTACTTCCAATAGGTGGCGCTGTGCTAGAGTTTGTCTCCTTTACTGGAGAGACAATTTGAATATTTCCCAGAGGGGCATTGCAGCTATAAGTCCCCTTACCTGGCAGCCAGACTGGCTTGCAAAGTCTCCTTAAGGAGAATAGTGTTCCCCCGTGGAATTTTAGGGGCATTGCAGCTATAAGTCCCCTTACCTGGCAGCCAGACTGGCTTGCAAAGTCTCCTTAAGGAGAATAGTGTTCCCCCGTGGTCCCCACATAGCTTTCTCATGAGCCAGATCAGACACCCCCATACTTTGCACTGACGAGGGGCAAGCACCCCGAAACACCGTGTCTGCAAATTGGGATTCTGATCTGGCTTATATATCCTGAGTCATATTGCAAAGGATTGTCGAAAATCCACTTGTGACTTTTAGGATCGCTACTTCCAATAGGTGGCGCTGTGCTAGAGTTTGTCTCCTTTACTGGAGAGACAATTTGAATATTTCCCAGAGGGGCATTGCAGCTATAAGTCCCCTTACCTGGCAGCCAGACTGGCTTGCAAAGTCTCCTTAAGGAGAATAGTGTTCCCCCGTGGAATTTTAGGGGCATTGCAGCTATAAGTCCCCTTACCTGGCAGCCAGACTGGCTTGCAAAGTCTCCTTAAGGAGAATAGTGTTCCCCCGTGGTCCCCACATAGCTTTCTCATGAGCCAGATCAGACACCCCCATACTTTGCACTGACGAGGGGCAAGCACCCCGAAACACCGTGTCTGCAAATTGGGATTCTGATCTGGCTTATATATCCTGAGTCATATTGCAAAGGATTGTCGAAAATCCACTTGTGACTTTTAGGATCGCTACTTCCAATAGGTGGCGCTGTGCTAGAGTTTGTCTCCTTTACTGGAGAGACAATTTGAATATTTCCCAGAGGGGCATTGCAGCTATAAGTCCCCTTACCTGGCAGCCAGACTGGCTTGCAAAGTCTCCTTAAGGAGAATAGTGTTCCCCCGTGGAATTTTAGGGGCATTGCAGCTATAAGTCCCCTTACCTGGCAGCCAGACTGGCTTGCAAAGTCTCCTTAAGGAGAATAGTGTTCCCCCGTGGTCCCCACATAGCTTTCTCATGAGCCAGATCAGACACCCCCATACTTTGCACTGACGAGGGGCAAGCACCCCGAAACACCGTGTCTGCAAATTGGGATTCTGATCTGGCTTATATATCCTGAGTCATATTGCAAAGGATTGTCGAAAATCCACTTGTGACTTTTAGGATCGCTACTTCCAATAGGTGGCGCTGTGCTAGAGTTTGTCTCCTTTACTGGAGAGACAATTTGAATATTTCCCAGAGGGGCATTGCAGCTATAAGTCCCCTTACCTGGCAGCCAGACTGGCTTGCAAAGTCTCCTTAAGGAGAATAGTGTTCCCCCGTGGAATTTTAGGGGCATTGCAGCTATAAGTCCCCTTACCTGGCAGCCAGACTGGCTTGCAAAGTCTCCTTAAGGAGAATAGTGTTCCCCCGTGGTCCCCACATAGCTTTCTCATGAGCCAGATCAGACACCCCCATACTTTGCACTGACGAGGGGCAAGCACCCCGAAACACCGTGTCTGCAAATTGGGATTCTGATCTGGCTTATATATCCTGAGTCATATTGCAAAGGATTGTCGAAAATCCACTTGTGACTTTTAGGATCGCTACTTCCAATAGGTGGCGCTGTGCTAGAGTTTGTCTCCTTTACTGGAGAGACAATTTGAATATTTCCCAGAGGGGCATTGCAGCTATAAGTCCCCTTACCTGGCAGCCAGACTGGCTTGCAAAGTCTCCTTAAGGAGAATAGTGTTCCCCCGTGGAATTTTAGGGGCATTGCAGCTATAAGTCCCCTTACCTGGCAGCCAGACTGGCTTGCAAAGTCTCCTTAAGGAGAATAGTGTTCCCCCGTGGTCCCCACATAGCTTTCTCATGAGCCAGATCGGACACCCCCATACTTTGCACTGACGAGGGGCAAGCACCCCGAAACACCGTGTCTGCAAATTGGGATTCTGATCTGGCTTATATATCCTGAGTCATATTGCAAAGGATTGTCGAAAATCCACTTGTGACTTTTAGGATCGCTACTTCCAATAGGTGGCGCTGTGCTAGAGTTTGTCTCCTTTACTGGAGAGACAATTTGAATATTTCCCAGAGGGGCATTGCAGCTATAAGTCCCCTTACCTGGCAGCCAGACTGGCTTGCAAAGTCTCCTTAAGGAGAATAGTGTTCCCCCGTGGAATTTTAGGGGCATTGCAGCTATAAGTCCCCTTACCTGGCAGCCAGACTGGCTTGCAAAGTCTCCTTAAGGAGAATAGTGTTCCCCCGTGGTCCCCACATAGCTTTCTCATGAGCCAGATCAGACACCCCCATACTTTGCACTGACGAGGGGCAAGCACCCCGAAACACCGTGTCTGCAAATTGGGATTCTGATCTGGCTTATATATCCTGAGTCATATTGCAAAGGATTGTCGAAAATCCACTTGTGACTTTTAGGATCGCTACTTCCAATAGGTGGCGCTGTGCTAGAGTTTGTCTCCTTTACTGGAGAGACAATTTGAATATTTCCCAGAGGGGCATTGCAGCTATAAGTCCCCTTACCTGGCAGCCAGACTGGCTTGCAAAGTCTCCTTAAGGAGAATAGTGTTCCCCCGTGGAATTTTAGGGGCATTGCAGCTATAAGTCCCCTTACCTGGCAGCCAGACTGGCTTGCAAAGTCTCCTTAAGGAGAATAGTGTTCCCCCGTGGTCCCCACATAGCTTTCTCATGAGCCAGATCAGACACCCCCATACTTTGCACTGACGAGGGGCAAGCACCCCGAAACACCGTGTCTGCAAATTGGGATTCTGATCTGGCTTATATATCCTGAGTCATATTGCAAAGGATTGTCAAAAATCCACTTGTGACTTTTAGGATCGCTACTTCCAATAGGTGGCGCTGTGCTAGAGTTTGTCTCCTTTACTGGAGAGACAATTTGAATATTTCCCAGAGGGGCATTGCAGCTATAAGTCCCCTTACCTGGCAGCCAGACTGGCTTGCAAAGTCTCCTTAAGGAGAATAGTGTTCCCCCGTGGAATTTTAGGGGCATTGCAGCTATAAGTCCCCTTACCTGGCAGCCAGACTGGCTTGCAAAGTCTCCTTAAGGAGAATAGTGTTCCCCCGTGGTCCCCACATAGCTTTCTCATGAGCCAGATCAGACACCCCCATACTTTGCACTGACGAGGGGCAAGCACCCCGAAACACCGTGTCTGCAAATTGGGATTCTGATCTGGCTTATATATCCTGAGTCATATTGCAAAGGATTGTCAAAAATCCACTTGTGACTTTTAGGATCGCTACTTCCAATAGGTGGCGCTGTGCTAGAGTTTGTCTCCTTTACTGGAGAGACAATTTGAATATTTCCCAGAGGGGCATTGCAGCTATAAGTCCCCTTACCTGGCAGCCAGACTGGCTTGCAAAGTCTCCTTAAGGAGAATAGTGTTCCCCCGTGGAATTTTAGGGGCATTGCAGCTATAAGTCCCCTTACCTGGCAGCCAGACTGGCTTGCAAAGTCTCCTTAAGGAGAATAGTGTTCCCCCGTGGTCCCCACATAGCTTTCTCATGAGCCAGATCAGACACCCCCATACTTTGCACTGACGAGGGGCAAGCACCCCGAAACACCGTGTCTGCAAATTGGGATTCTGATCTGGCTTATATATCCTGAGTCATATTGCAAAGGATTGTCAAAAATCCACTTGTGACTTTTAGGATCGCTACTTCCAATAGGTGGCGCTGTGCTAGAGTTTGTCTCCTTTACTGGAGAGACAATTTGAATATTTCCCAGAGGGGCATTGCAGCTATAAGTCCCCTTACCTGGCAGCCAGACTGGCTTGCAAAGTCTCCTTAAGGAGAATAGTGTTCCCCCGTGGAATTTTAGGGGCATTGCAGCTATAAGTCCCCTTACCTGGCAGCCAGACTGGCTTGCAAAGTCTCCTTAAGGAGAATAGTGTTCCCCCGTGGTCCCCACATAGCTTTCTCATGAGCCAGATCAGACACCCCCATACTTTGCACCTGACGAGGGGCAAGCACCCCGAAACACCGTGTCTGCAAATTGGGATTCTGATCTGGCTTATATATCCTGAGTCATATTGCAAAGGATTGTCAAAAATCCCACTTGTGACTTTTAGGATCGCTACTTCCAATAGGTGGCGCTGTGCTAGAGTTTGTCTCCTTTACTGGAGAGACAATTTGAATATTTCCCAGAGGGGCATTGCAGCTATAAGTCCCCTTACCTGGCAGCCAGACTGGCTTGCAAAGTCTCCTTAAGGAGAATAGTGTTCCCCCGTGGAATTTTAGGGGCATTGCAGCTATAAGTCCCCTTACCTGGCAGCCAGACTGGCTTGCAAAGTCTCCTTAAGGAGAATAGTGTTCCCCCGTGGTCCCCACATAGCTTTCTCATGAGCCAGATCAGACACCCCCATACTTTGCACTGACGAGGGGCAAGCACCCCGAAACACCGTGTCTGCAAATTGGGATTCTGATCTGGCTTATATATCCTGAGTCATATTGCAAAGGATTGTCAAAAATCCACTTGTGACTTTTAGGATCGCTACTTCCAATAGGTGGCGCTGTGCTAGAGTTTGTCTCCTTTACTGGAGAGACAATTTGAATATTTCCCAGAGGGGCATTGCAGCTATAAGTCCCCTTACCTGGCAGCCACTGGCTTGCAAAGTCTCCTTAAGGAGAATAGTGTTCCCCCGTGGAATTTTAGGGGCATTGCAGCTATAAGTCCCCTTACCTGGCAGCCAGACTGGCTTGCAAAGTCTCCTTAAGGAGAATAGTGTTCCCCCCGTGGTCCCCACATAGCTTTCTCATGAGCCAGATCAGACACCCCCATACTTTGCACTGACGAGGGGCAAGCACCCCGAAACACCGTGTCTGCCAAATTGGGATTCTGATCTGGCTTATATATCCTGAGTCATATTGCAAAGGATTGTCAAAAATCCACTTGTGACTTTTAGGATCGCTACTTCCAATAGGTGGCGCTGTGCTAGAGTTTGTCTCCTTTACTGGAGAGACAATTTGAATATTTCCCAGAGGGGCATTGCAGCTATAAGTCCCCTTACCTGGCAGCCAGACTGGCTTGCAAAGTCTCCTTAAGGAGAATAGTGTTCCCCCGTGGAATTTTAGGGGCATTGCAGCTATAAGTCCCCTTACCTGGCAGCCAGACTGGCTTGCAAAGTCTCCTTAAGGAGAATAGTGTTCCCCCGTGGTCCCCACATAGCTTTCTCATGAGCCAGATCAGACACCCCCATACTTTGCACTGACGAGGGGCAAGCACCCCGAAACACCGTGTCTGCAAATTGGGATTCTGATCTGGCTTATATATCCTGAGTCATATTGCAAAGGATTGTCAAAAATCCACTTGTGACTTTTAGGATCGCTACTTCCAATAGGTGGCGCTGTGCTAGAGTTTGTCTCCTTTACTGGAGAGACAATTTGAATATTTCCCAGAGGGGCATTGCAGCTATAAGTCCCCTTACCTGGCAGCCAGACTGGCTTGCAAAGTCTCCTTAAGGAGAATAGTGTTCCCCCGTGGAATTTTAGGGGCATTGCAGCTATAAGTCCCCTTACCTGGCAGCCAGACTGGCTTGCAAAGTCTCCTTAAGGAGAATAGTGTTCCCCCGTGGTCCCCACATAGCTTTCTCATGAGCCAGATCAGACACCCCCATACTTTGCACTGACGAGGGGCAAGCACCCCGAAACACCGTGTCTGCAAATTGGGATTCTGATCTGGCTTATATATCCTGAGTCATATTGCAAAGGATTGTCAAAAATCCACTTGTGACTTTTAGGATCGCTACTTCCAATAGGTGGCGCTGTGCTAGAGTTTGTCTCCTTTACTGGAGAGACAATTTGAATATTTCCCAGAGGGGCATTGCAGCTATAAGTCCCCTTACCTGGCAGCCAGACTGGCTTGCAAAGTCTCCTTAAGGAGAATAGTGTTCCCCCGTGGAATTTTAGGGGCATTGCAGCTATAAGTCCCCTTACCTGGCAGCCAGACTGGCTTGCAAAGTCTCCTTAAGGAGAATAGTGTTCCCCCGTGGTCCCCACATAGCTTTCTCATGAGCCAGATCAGACACCCCCATACTTTGCACTGACGAGGGGCAAGCACCCCGAAACACCGTGTCTGCAAATTGGGATTCTGATCTGGCTTATATATCCTGAGTCATATTGCAAAGGATTGTCAAAAATCCACTTGTGACTTTTAGGATCGCTACTTCCAATAGGTGGCGCTGTGCTAGAGTTTGTCTCCTTTACTGGAGAGACAATTTGAATATTTCCCAGAGGGGCATTGCAGCTATAAGTCCCCTTACCTGGCAGCCAGACTGGCTTGCAAAGTCTCCTTAAGGAGAATAGTGTTCCCCCGTGGAATTTTAGGGGCATTGCAGCTATAAGTCCCCTTACCTGGCAGCCAGACTGGCTTGCAAAGTCTCCTTAAGGAGAATAGTGTTCCCCCGTGGTCCCCACATAGCTTTCTCATGAGCCAGATCAGACACCCCCATACTTTGCACTGACGAGGGGCAAGCACCCCGAAACACCGTGTCTGCAAATTGGGATTCTGATCTGGCTTATATATCCTGAGTCATATTGCAAAGGATTGTCAAAAATCCACTTGTGACTTTTAGGATCGCTACTTCCAATAGGTGGCGCTGTGCTAGAGTTTGTCTCCTTTACTGGAGAGACAATTTGAATATTTCCCAGAGGGGCATTGCAGCTATAAGTCCCCTTACCTGGCAGCCAGACTGGCTTGCAAAGTCTCCTTAAGGAGAATAGTGTTCCCCCGTGGAATTTTAGGGGCATTGCAGCTATAAGTCCCCTTACCTGGCAGCCAGACTGGCTTGCAAAGTCTCCTTAAGGAGAATAGTGTTCCCCCGTGGTCCCCACATAGCTTTCTCATGAGCCAGATCAGACACCCCCATACTTTGCACTGACGAGGGGCAAGCACCCCGAAACACCGTGTCTGCAAATTGGGATTCTGATCTGGCTTATATATCCTGAGTCATATTGCAAAGGATTGTCAAAAATCCACTTGTGACTTTTAGGATCGCTACTTCCAATAGGTGGCGCTGTGCTAGAGTTTGTCTCCTTTACTGGAGAGACAATTTGAATATTTCCCAGAGGGGCATTGCAGCTATAAGTCCCCTTACCTGGCAGCCAGACTGGCTTGCAAAGTCTCCTTAAGGAGAATAGTGTTCCCCCGTGGAATTTTAGGGGCATTGCAGCTATAAGTCCCCTTACCTGGCAGCCAGACTGGCTTGCAAAGTCTCCTTAAGGAGAATAGTGTTCCCCCGTGGTCCCCACATAGCTTTCTCATGAGCCAGATCAGACACCCCCATACTTTGCACTGACGAGGGGCAAGCACCCCGAAACACCGTGTCTGCAAATTGGGATTCTGATCTGGCTTATATATCCTGAGTCATATTGCAAAGGATTGTCAAAAATCCACTTGTGACTTTTAGGATCGCTACTTCCAATAGGTGGCGCTGTGCTAGAGTTTGTCTCCTTTACTGGAGAGACAATTTGAATATTTCCCAGAGGGGCATTGCAGCTATAAGTCCCCTTACCTGGCAGCCAGACTGGCTTGCAAAGTCTCCTTAAGGAGAATAGTGTTCCCCCGTGGAATTTTAGGGGCATTGCAGCTATAAGTCCCCTTACCTGGCAGCCAGACTGGCTTGCAAAGTCTCCTTAAGGAGAATAGTGTTCCCCCGTGGTCCCCACATAGCTTTCTCATGAGCCAGATCAGACACCCCCATACTTTGCACTGACGAGGGGCAAGCACCCCGAAACACCGTGTCTGCAAATTGGGATTCTGATCTGGCTTATATATCCTGAGTCATATTGCAAAGGATTGTCAAAAATCCACTTGTGACTTTTAGGATCGCTACTTCCAATAGGTGGCGCTGTGCTAGAGTTTGTCTCCTTTACTGGAGAGACAATTTGAATATTTCCCAGAGGGGCATTGCAGCTATAAGTCCCCTTACCTGGCAGCCAGACTGGCTTGCAAAGTCTCCTTAAGGAGAATAGTGTTCCCCCGTGGAATTTTAGGGGCATTGCAGCTATAAGTCCCCTTACCTGGCAGCCAGACTGGCTTGCAAAGTCTCCTTAAGGAGAATAGTGTTCCCCCGTGGTCCCCACATAGCTTTCTCATGAGCCAGATCAGACACCCCCATACTTTGCACTGACGAGGGGCAAGCACCCCGAAACACCGTGTCTGCAAATTGGGATTCTGATCTGGCTTATATATCCTGAGTCATATTGCAAAGGATTGTCAAAAATCCACTTGTGACTTTTAGGATCGCTACTTCCAATAGGTGGCGCTGTGCTAGAGTTTGTCTCCTTTACTGGAGAGACAATTTGAATATTTCCCAGAGGGGCATTGCAGCTATAAGTCCCCTTACCTGGCAGCCAGACTGGCTTGCAAAGTCTCCTTAAGGAGAATAGTGTTCCCCCGTGGAATTTTAGGGGCATTGCAGCTATAAGTCCCCTTACCTGGCAGCCAGACTGGCTTGCAAAGTCTCCTTAAGGAGAATAGTGTTCCCCCGTGGTCCCCACATAGCTTTCTCATGAGCCAGATCAGACACCCCCATACTTTGCACTGACGAGGGGCAAGCACCCCGAAACACCGTGTCTGCAAATTGGGATTCTGATCTGGCTTATATATCCTGAGTCATATTGCAAAGGATTGTCAAAAATCCACTTGTGACTTTTAGGATCGCTACTTCCAATAGGTGGCGCTGTGCTAGAGTTTGTCTCCTTTACTGGAGAGACAATTTGAATATTTCCCAGAGGGGCATTGCAGCTATAAGTCCCCTTACCTGGCAGCCAGACTGGCTTGCAAAGTCTCCTTAAGGAGAATAGTGTTCCCCCGTGGAATTTTAGGGGCATTGCAGCTATAAGTCCCCTTACCTGGCAGCCAGACTGGCTTGCAAAGTCTCCTTAAGGAGAATAGTGTTCCCCCGTGGTCCCCACATAGCTTTCTCATGAGCCAGATCAGACACCCCCATACTTTGCACTGACGAGGGGCAAGCACCCCGAAACACCGTGTCTGCAAATTGGGATTCTGATCTGGCTTATATATCCTGAGTCATATTGCAAAGGATTGTCAAAAATCCACTTGTGACTTTTAGGATCGCTACTTCCAATAGGTGGCGCTGTGCTAGAGTTTGTCTCCTTTACTGGAGAGACAATTTGAATATTTCCCAGAGGGGCATTGCAGCTATAAGTCCCCTTACCTGGCAGCCAGACTGGCTTGCAAAGTCTCCTTAAGGAGAATAGTGTTCCCCCGTGGAATTTTAGGGGCATTGCAGCTATAAGTCCCCTTACCTGGCAGCCAGACTGGCTTGCAAAGTCTCCTTAAGGAGAATAGTGTTCCCCCGTGGTCCCCACATAGCTTTCTCATGAGCCAGATCAGACACCCCCATACTTTGCACTGACGAGGGGCAAGCACCCCGAAACACCGTGTCTGCAAATTGGGATTCTGATCTGGCTTATATATCCTGAGTCATATTGCAAAGGATTGTCAAAAATCCACTTGTGACTTTTAGGATCGCTACTTCCAATAGGTGGCGCTGTGCTAGAGTTTGTCTCCTTTACTGGAGAGACAATTTGAATATTTCCCAGAGGGGCATTGCAGCTATAAGTCCCCTTACCTGGCAGCCAGACTGGCTTGCAAAGTCTCCTTAAGGAGAATAGTGTTCCCCCGTGGAATTTTAGGGGCATTGCAGCTATAAGTCCCCTTACCTGGCAGCCAGACTGGCTTGCAAAGTCTCCTTAAGGAGAATAGTGTTCCCCCGTGGTCCCCACATAGCTTTCTCATGAGCCAGATCAGACACCCCCATACTTTGCACTGACGAGGGGCAAGCACCCCGAAACACCGTGTCTGCAAATTGGGATTCTGATCTGGCTTATATATCCTGAGTCATATTGCAAAGGATTGTCAAAAATCCACTTGTGACTTTTAGGATCGCTACTTCCAATAGGTGGCGCTGTGCTAGAGTTTGTCTCCTTTACTGGAGAGACAATTTGAATATTTCCCAGAGGGGCATTGCAGCTATAAGTCCCCTTACCTGGCAGCCAGACTGGCTTGCAAAGTCTCCTTAAGGAGAATAGTGTTCCCCCGTGGAATTTTAGGGGCATTGCAGCTATAAGTCCCCTTACCTGGCAGCCAGACTGGCTTGCAAAGTCTCCTTAAGGAGAATAGTGTTCCCCCGTGGTCCCCACATAGCTTTCTCATGAGCCAGATCAGACACCCCCATACTTTGCACTGACGAGGGGCAAGCACCCCGAAACACCGTGTCTGCAAATTGGGATTCTGATCTGGCTTATATATCCTGAGTCATATTGCAAAGGATTGTCAAAAATCCACTTGTGACTTTTAGGATCGCTACTTCCAATAGGTGGCGCTGTGCTAGAGTTTGTCTCCTTTACTGGAGAGACAATTTGAATATTTCCCAGAGGGGCATTGCAGCTATAAGTCCCCTTACCTGGCAGCCAGACTGGCTTGCAAAGTCTCCTTAAGGAGAATAGTGTTCCCCCGTGGAATTTTAGGGGCATTGCAGCTATAAGTCCCCTTACCTGGCAGCCAGACTGGCTTGCAAAGTCTCCTTAAGGAGAATAGTGTTCCCCCGTGGTCCCCACATAGCTTTCTCATGAGCCAGATCAGACACCCCCATACTTTGCACTGACGAGGGGCAAGCACCCCGAAACACCGTGTCTGCAAATTGGGATTCTGATCTGGCTTATATATCCTGAGTCATATTGCAAAGGATTGTCAAAAATCCACTTGTGACTTTTAGGATCGCTACTTCCAATAGGTGGCGCTGTGCTAGAGTTTGTCTCCTTTACTGGAGAGACAATTTGAATATTTCCCAGAGGGGCATTGCAGCTATAAGTCCCCTTACCTGGCAGCCAGACTGGCTTGCAAAGTCTCCTTAAGGAGAATAGTGTTCCCCCGTGGAATTTTAGGGGCATTGCAGCTATAAGTCCCCTTACCTGGCAGCCAGACTGGCTTGCAAAGTCTCCTTAAGGAGAATAGTGTTCCCCCGTGGTCCCCACATAGCTTTCTCATGAGCCAGATCAGACACCCCCATACTTTGCACTGACGAGGGGCAAGCACCCCGAAACACCGTGTCTGCAAATTGGGATTCTGATCTGGCTTATATATCCTGAGTCATATTGCAAAGGATTGTCAAAAATCCACTTGTGACTTTTAGGATCGCTACTTCCAATAGGTGGCGCTGTGCTAGAGTTTGTCTCCTTTACTGGAGAGACAATTTGAATATTTCCCAGAGGGGCATTGCAGCTATAAGTCCCCTTACCTGGCAGCCAGACTGGCTTGCAAAGTCTCCTTAAGGAGAATAGTGTTCCCCCGTGGAATTTTAGGGGCATTGCAGCTATAAGTCCCCTTACCTGGCAGCCAGACTGGCTTGCAAAGTCTCCTTAAGGAGAATAGTGTTCCCCCGTGGTCCCCACATAGCTTTCTCATGAGCCAGATCAGACACCCCCATACTTTGCACTGACGAGGGGCAAGCACCCCGAAACACCGTGTCTGCAAATTGGGATTCTGATCTGGCTTATATATCCTGAGTCATATTGCAAAGGATTGTCAAAAATCCACTTGTGACTTTTAGGATCGCTACTTCCAATAGGTGGCGCTGTGCTAGAGTTTGTCTCCTTTACTGGAGAGACAATTTGAATATTTCCCAGAGGGGCATTGCAGCTATAAGTCCCCTTACCTGGCAGCCAGACTGGCTTGCAAAGTCTCCTTAAGGAGAATAGTGTTCCCCCGTGGAATTTTAGGGGCATTGCAGCTATAAGTCCCCTTACCTGGCAGCCAGACTGGCTTGCAAAGTCTCCTTAAGGAGAATAGTGTTCCCCCGTGGTCCCCACATAGCTTTCTCATGAGCCAGATCAGACACCCCCATACTTTGCACTGACGAGGGGCAAGCACCCCGAAACACCGTGTCTGCAAATTGGGATTCTGATCTGGCTTATATATCCTGAGTCATATTGCAAAGGATTGTCAAAAATCCACTTGTGACTTTTAGGATCGCTACTTCCAATAGGTGGCGCTGTGCTAGAGTTTGTCTCCTTTACTGGAGAGACAATTTGAATATTTCCCAGAGGGGCATTGCAGCTATAAGTCCCCTTACCTGGCAGCCAGACTGGCTTGCAAAGTCTCCTTAAGGAGAATAGTGTTCCCCCGTGGAATTTTAGGGGCATTGCAGCTATAAGTCCCCTTACCTGGCAGCCAGACTGGCTTGCAAAGTCTCCTTAAGGAGAATAGTGTTCCCCCGTGGTCCCCACATAGCTTTCTCATGAGCCAGATCAGACACCCCCATACTTTGCACTGACGAGGGGCAAGCACCCCGAAACACCGTGTCTGCAAATTGGGATTCTGATCTGGCTTATATATCCTGAGTCATATTGCAAAGGATTGTCAAAAATCCACTTGTGACTTTTAGGATCGCTACTTCCAATAGGTGGCGCTGTGCTAGAGTTTGTCTCCTTTACTGGAGAGACAATTTGAATATTTCCCAGAGGGGCATTGCAGCTATAAGTCCCCTTACCTGGCAGCCAGACTGGCTTGCAAAGTCTCCTTAAGGAGAATAGTGTTCCCCCGTGGAATTTTAGGGGCATTGCAGCTATAAGTCCCCTTACCTGGCAGCCAGACTGGCTTGCAAAGTCTCCTTAAGGAGAATAGTGTTCCCCCATATAAAAAAACACATCTTTCTCTCCTATTCCACATACCTGATTCCCTGTGGTAGCATCTTATAGCAGAGGCAGTTAAGTATATGCTAGCCCTGCTCCACTGAGGTCTATTAGAGGTAGGGAGACAGCCATGTCAGCAATTTACTTAGACTTCAAAACAGAGAGCTCCAAGGATGCATGGCTCCTTGGCTGGATATGATCATTGCATATCCAGGAGACCTCCAGTTTCTAGTGAAGTGGGGATTCTGACTATTAGGGGTGTAACTTTAGGGCACTGATTAGGAAGTATCAGAATAATTGGATAAGGAAGAGATCATATGAGTTAGAAAAGGAAGAGAGGGTAGGTGTTGGATAAAGAAGAGAAGGGTGGGTGTGGGATAAAGAAGAGAGGGTGGGTGTTGGATAAAGAAGAGAAGGTGGGTGCTGGATAAAGAGAGGATGGGTGTTGGATAAAGAGAGGATGGGTGTTGGATAAAGAAGAGAGGATGGGTGTTGGATAAAGACGAGAGGGTAGGTGTTGGATAACGAAGAGAGAGTGGGTGTTGGATAAAGAAGGGAGGGAGGGTGTTGGATAAAGAAGAGAGGGTAGGTGTTGGATAAAGAAGAGAGGGTAGGTGTTGGATAAAGAAGAGAGGGTAGGTGTTGGATAAAGAAGGGAGGGTGGATGTTGGATAAAGAAGAGAGAGTGGGTGTTGCTAAAGAAGAGAGGATGGGTGTTGTATAAAGAAAGGAGGGAGGGTGTTGGATAAAGAAGAGAGGGTAGGTGTTGGATAAAGAAGAGAGGGTAGGTGTTGGATAAAGAAGAGAGGGTAGGTGTTGGATAAAGAAGAGAGGGTGGGTGTTGGATAAAGAAGAGAGGGTGGGTGTTGGATAAAGAAGAGAGGGTGGGTGTTGGATAAAGAAGAGAGGGTGGGTGTTGGATAAAGAAGAGAGGGTGGGTGTTGGATAAAGAAGAAAGGGTGGGTGTTGGATAAAGAAGAGAGGGTAGGTGTTGGATAAAGAAGAGAGGGTGGGTGTTAAAGAAGAGAGGGTAGGTGTAGGATAAAGGAGGGTGTTGGATAAAGAAGAGAGGGTGGGTGTTGGATAAAGAAGAGAGAGTGGGTGTCGGATAAAGAAAAGAGGGTGGGTGTTAAAGAAGAGAGGGTAGGTGTAGGATAAAGAAGAGAGGACGGTGTTGGATAAAGAAGAGAGGGTGGGTGTTGGATAGAGAAGAGAGGGTGGGTGTTGGATAAAGAAGAGAGGGTGGGTGTTGGATAAAGAATGGAGGGTGGATGTTGGATAAAGAAGAGAGGGTGGGTGTTGGATAAAGAAGAGAGGGTGGCTGTACAATAAAGAAGACATGGTGGGTGTTGGATAAAGAAGAGAGGGTGGGTGTTGGATAAAGAGAGGGTGGGTGTTGGATAAAGAAGAGAGGGTGGGTGTTGGATAAAGAAGAGAGGGTAGGTGTAGGATAAAGAAGAGAGGAGGGTGTTGGATAAAGAAGAGA
Source organism: Anomaloglossus baeobatrachus (assembly GCF_048569485.1). Classification (NCBI taxonomy): domain Eukaryota; kingdom Metazoa; phylum Chordata; class Amphibia; order Anura; family Aromobatidae; genus Anomaloglossus; species Anomaloglossus baeobatrachus. The sequence goes on along the minus strand of NC_134357.1, from coordinate 28,712,473 downwards.
GGAGGTTGTTGGATAAAGAAGAGAGGGTGGGTGTTTGATAAAGAGAGGGTGGGTGTTGGATAAAGAAGAGAGGGTGGGTGTTGGATAAAGAAAAGAGGGTGGGTGTTAAAGAAGAGAGGGTAGGTGTAGGATAAAGGAGGGTGTTGGATAAAGAAGAGAGGGTGGGTGTTGGATAAAGAAGAGAGAGTGGGTGTCGGATAAAGAAAAGAGGGTGGGTGTTAAAGAAGAGAGGGTAGGTGTAGGATAAAGAAGAGAGGACGGTGTTGGATAAAGAAGAGAGGGTGGGTGTTGGATAGAGAAGAGAGGGTGGGTGTTGGATAAAGAAGAGAGGGTGGGTGTTGGATAAAGAATGGAGGGTGGATGTTGGATAAAGAAGAGAGGGTGGGTGTTGGATAAAGAAGAGAGGGTGGCTGTACAATAAAGAAGACATGGTGGGTGTTGGATAAAGAAGAGAGGGTGGGTGTTGGATAAAGAGAGGGTGGGTGTTGGATAAAGAAGAGAGGGTGGGTGTTGGATAAAGAAGAGAGGGTAGGTGTAGGATAAAGAAGAGAGGAGGGTGTTGGATAAAGAAGAGAGGAGGTTGTTGGATAAAGAAGAGAGGGTGGGTGTTTGATAAAGAGAGGGTGGGTGTTGGATAAAGAAGAGAGGGTGGGTGTTGGATAAAGAAGAGAGGGTGGGTGTTGGATAAAGAATGGAGGGTGGGTGTTTGATAAAGAAGAGAGGGTGGGTGTTGGATAAAGAAGAGAGGGTGGTTGTTGGATAAAGAAGAGAGGGTGGGTGTACGATAAAGAAGAGAGGGTGAATGTTGAATAAAGAAGAGAGGGTGGGTGTACAATAAAGAAGAGAGGGTGGGTGTACAATAAAGAAGAGAGGGTGGGTGTTGAATAAAGAAGAGAGGGTGGGTGTACAATAAAGAAGAGAGGGTGGGTGTTGAATAAAGAAGAGAGGGTGGGTGTACAATAAAGAAGAGAGGGTGGGTGTTGAATAAAGAAGAGAGGGTTGGGTGATGGCTAAAGAAGAGAGAGTAGGCGTTAGATAAGGAAGAGAGGATAGCTTTTGGAGGTCTTGGGACACTTGCCCCCTGTGCCCTCCCTAAATTCTGGTTGTGATATGGAGAAAAGCATTTGCAGTGTGACAAGCTTTAACTAAATAGGATCCTTGTAGCCACATTTTGTCATGTAATTGTTCCAATATTTACAACCTTTCCTTACTGTGTAAAGTGCTATAACTCAGCCGCCTGCTCTTGGCCGTACAGATTTATTGGGTGATTTATCTTGCACAACAAATCATAATGTAGTTAGAACAATAGAATCTTATGTGGAGTGACAGTGCGCCTTTGTTAAGAAGTAATAGACATTGATAATAGTTTATGCAGGTAATTTCCTGAAGACATTTCAATATTAATTATCCAGGGGTTAAATCTGGCAATGGATTTGTATTTTACAAACACACCTTGATAGGACCAAACGGCCATTATTTTTTAAGTTCTTTCATCGACTTTGGGCTTAATTATTCTGGCATAATTGGGATCATAGGGATTGCCTTCATTGGGGATTTCCTTATATACATACCCTATATTAAATTTTATGCCAACATGACTAGAATGCTCTAGGGTATGGTCAAACAGAAATGTTTTACGAGAATTTTGGAGCAGAATCTGCTCCAAACCCCACAATAAAAAGAAAAGAAAACTTAAAAATACTCTTTGAATAAACCTTTATTGGTTTCAAAGAGGCAAAAAGGTGTGTAGTACACATGCTGCTATATTTTACCATGGGGTTTTTTTTTCAGAAAAAAGTATGGTATCATGACAAGTCTTGAGACATTTCTGCTTGAAAAAGCTCCAAATTTTACCACTGACTCAATAGGAGCAGAAAAAGATGTATGGAAGCCACCGCTATGTTATATACAGTGCTGGCCAAAAGTATTGGCACCCCTGCAATTCTGTCAGAGAATACTCCGTTTCTTCTTGAAAATGATTGCAATCACAAATTCTTTGGTATTATCTTCATTTATTTGAAAAACAAAAACAAAAATCAAATCATTGATCATTTCACACAAAACTCCAAAAATGGGCCAGACAAAAGTATTGGCACCCTTAGCCTAATACTTGATTGCACAACCTTTAGCCAAAATAACTGCGAACAACCGCTTCCGGTAACCATCAATGCGTTTCTTACATTGCTCTCCTGGAATTTTAGACCATTCTTCTTTGGCAAACTGCTCCAGGTCCCTGAGATGTGAAGGGGGCCTTCTCCAAACTGCCATTGTGAGATCTCTCCACAGGTGTTCTATGGGGTTCAGGTTTGGACTCATTGCTGGCCACTTTAGTAGTCTCCAGTGTTTCTCTCAAACCATTTTCTAGTGCTTTTTGAAGTGTGTTTTGGGTCATTGTCCTGCTGGAAGACCCATGACCTCTGAGGGAGACCCAGCCTTCTCACACAGGGCCCTACATTATGCTGCAAAATTTGTTGGTAGTCTTCAGACTTTATAATGCCATGCACATGGTCAAGCAGTCCAGTGCCAGAGGCAGCAAAGCAACCCCAAAACATCAGGGAACCTCCGCCATGTTTGACTGTAGGAAACGTGTTCTTTTCTTTGAATGCCTCTTTATTTTCCTTGTAAACTCTATGTTGATGGGTTTTCCCAAAAAGCTCTACTTTTGTCTCATCTGCCCAGAGAACATTCTTCCAAAACGTTTTAGGCTTTCTCAGGTAAGTTTTGGCAAACTCCAGCCTGGCTTTTTTAGTCTCGAGGTAAGAAGTGGGGTCTTCCGGGGTATCCTACCATACAGTCCCATTTCATTCAGACGCCGACGGATAGTACGGGTTGACACTGTTGTACCCTCGGACTGCAGGGCAGCTTGAACTTGTTTGGATGTTAGTCGAGGTTCTTTATCCACCATCCGCACAATCCTGCGTTGAAATCTCTCGTCAATTTTTCTTTTCCTTCCACATCTAGGGAGGTTAGCCACAGTGCCATGGGATTTACACTTCTTCATGACACTGCACACCGTAGACACAGGAACTTTCAGGTCTTTGGAGATGGACTTGTAGCCTTGAGATTGCTCATGCTTCCTCACAATTTGGATTCTCAGGTCCTCAGACAGTTCTCTGGTCTTCTTTCTCTTCTCCATGCTCAATGTGGTGCACACAAGGACACAGGACAGAGGCTGAGTCAACTTTAATCCATGTCAACTGGCTGCAAGTGTGATTTATTATTGCCCACACCTGTTAGGTGCCACAGGTAAGTTACAGGGGCTGTTAATTACACAAATTACAGAAGCATCACATGATGTTTCAAACAGTGCCAATACTTTTGTCCACCCCCTTTTTATGTTTGGTGTGGAATTATATCCAATTTGGCTTTATGACAATTTTTTTTATTTTTTTTCATTGAAGACAAATTAAATGAAGATAGTAATACCAAAGAATTTGTGATTGCAATCATGTTCAAGAAGAAACTGAGTATTATCTGACAGAATTGCAGGGGTGCCAATACTTTTGGCCAGCACTGTAGCAAATTACTGTAAAACAAACGTAGCGGACAAAGTCGCTACCAAAGATGTCAGATGAGACGCTTCAGGGAAAATACTATGAGTGTTTTCTTGAAGTGTTTGCAGTTTCAAAAACCATGCGGGTAGGCCACCATCTAAAAGACACCATGTGCCCAAACCCTGAAAGTACTTTCAAAGAAGTGTATTTTCGGTCTGAGTACTGTCCATGAAAAAGGGCACAGCATCCAGACCAATGTTATTCAATGTGGCAGTGTAGATGAGTAGTTTTTTTTTTTTACAGACCGTATCTGCGGGTAAGAAAATTGGTCAACTTAGGCAGGCAATATCAGGCAGAAGCCAATAGTTATTAATATAAGGCAGGTATTATGGAGCTCTCTATAGCAGGTAATATGATGTCTTCAGAGGTAGGTACTATGTGGCCATTTGAGCTAGGCACTGTGGGGCCATCTGAGACATGCAATATGGGGCCATATATGGCAGGCACTATGAAGCTATCTCAGGTAGGTACTATGAAACCATCTGAGGCAGGTACTATGGGGCCAACTGATACAGGTACTATGGCGCCATCTTTTCCAGCCATTATGAAGCTATCAGGTAGTTACTATGCAGCCAACTGAGTTAGATACAATAGGGCCAACTGAAGCAAGCACTATGGGGCCATCTGAGGCAGACACTATGAAGCCATCTGAGGCAGGCACTATGAAGCCATCTGAGGCAGGCACTATGAAGCCATCTGAGGCAGGCACTATGAAGCCATCTGAGGCAGGCACTATTAAGCCATCTGAGGCATGTACTATGGGGCCACCTGAGACAGGCACTATGGGGCCATCTGAGACACACTATGGGGCCATCTGAGGCATGCACTCTGGGGCCATCTGAGGCATGCACTATGGGGCCATCCATAGAAGGCAATATGAAGCCATCTGATGTAGATACAATTGGGCCTTCTGAGGCAGGCACTATGGAACCATCTATAGCAGACAATATGAAGCCATCTGCCATCTGAGGTAGGTAATATGGGGCCTTCTATGGCAGGCCTTATGAAGCCAACTGAGGCATGCACTATTGGCCCTTCTGAAGTAGGCACTATGGAGCCTTCTGGGGCAGGCACTATGGGGCCAACTGACACAGGCAATATGAGGCCTTCTGAGGCAGACACTACAAGGACATCTGAGGCTGGCACGATGTGGCCATCTGAGACGTACTATGGAGCCATCTGATACTGACTCTATAGGGCCATATGAAGCAGGTAATATGGGGTCATCTGAGACATGTACTAATGGACAATCAGAGGCAGACTACGGCTATGTGCGCACAGTGCGTTTTTGCACCTTTTTTTGGTGCGTTTTTGCGAGATTTTGGACTCAAAACTGCATGACTTTGCTTCCCCAGTTTTCATTTTTTCTGTCGTCCGCACACAACTTTTTTTAAGCTGCATTTTGGAGCTAAAAAAAAAATGGACTTCAATTCTTTCCTGCGTTTTTTTGCGTTTTGGCCCCATGCAATGCATTGGAAAAACGCAAAAAAACACAGAACTCAAAAACGCAGTAAAACACAGCCAAAAATGCACCAAAATGTGTTTTTGCCACGGGTGCGTTTTTGTGCATTTTTGTGCATTTTAGCGGCCAAAAACGCACAAAAACACAGCGTCAAAAAAACGCAGCATGCGCACATGGCTTACCAGTTTCTTTCCCAATGACCACCCTCTTCAGTTATGCCCATGTGTACCTGTAATGCCATTTTCAAATTCTTTGAGCTCAATCTTCTCTTGAAGGTCCTGATTAGTGATGAGCGAGTACTAAAAAGCTCGGGTGCTCGAAGCTCGGGCCGAGCCTCCCAAGATACTCGTGTACTCGGGCCGAGCAACGAGCCCAATGTTATCCTATGGGAGACCCGAGTATTTTTGTGAAATGACCCCCCCGGCAGCATGGAGAAACCCTAAAAATGTCACAAAAGTCTCAGAAGAGTGCTCAAATGACATGGCAACAGCATGGGGAAGACCCCTTGAAGCATTTATCACTGAAAAGTCACAGCTGTGAACAATTTTGTCCGCGTTTTACGCCATTTTTACGGACTCACCAGAAAACCTTCCAAAATGACCCCAAAATGATTTTTCATGGCGGAAATGTTAAGGGCACATACCCAATAGTGAGATAGAGCTGGTGTATGTTACTTTTTGAGATTAATACATGAAAGATTTTACGTGAAAACATTGTGTGGCACTCCGATGTCCCTGAGAAGAGACGTACATGAAGGCCTCTTGAGTCTAATGTGCCCATTTTGAGGAAGTGAGTCTTTGTAGTATTTTCCTTTGCCAGGGCAGTCCAAAATTGTGAGGTTCACCAATGCCCCTGCATACAGACGTGCATGAGGGCCTGTAAACCTGAAGTGCCCATTGTAAGGAAGTGGGTCTATTGTAGTATAGCCCTTAGGCAGGGCAGCCAAAAATTGGGAGGCTCCACGTTGTCCCTGGGTAGAGACGTGCATGAGGGCCTCAAAACATTAAGTGTCCATTGTCAGGAAGTGGGTGTATTATAGTATAGCCCTTAGGCAGGGCAGCCAAAAATTGGGAGGCTCCACATTGTCCCTGGATAGAGACGTGCATGATGGCCTGTAAACCTGAAGTGCCCATTGTAAGGAAGTGGGTCTATTGTAGTATAGCCCTTAGGCAGGGCAGCCAAAAATTGGGAGGCTCCACATTGTTCCTGGATAGAGACGTGCATGATGGCCTGTAAACCTGAAGTGCCCATTGTAAGGAAGTGGGTCTATTTTAGTATAGCCCTTTGCCAGGGCAGCCAAAAATTGGGAGGCTCCACGTTGTCCCTGGATAGAGACGTGCATGATGGCCTGTAAACCTGAAGTGCCCATTGTAAGGAAGTGGGTCTATTGTAGTATAGCCCTTAGGCAGGGCAGCCAAAAATTGGGAGGCTCCACATTGTCCCTGGATAGAGACGTGCATGATGGCCTGTAAACCTGAAGTGCCCATTGTCAGGAAGTGGGTGTATTATAGTATAGCCCTTAGGCAGGGCAGCCAAAAATTGGGAGGCTCCACATTGTGCCTGGATAGAGACGTGCATGATGGCCTGTAAACCTGAAGTGCCCATTGTAAGGAAGTGGGTCTATTGTAGTATAGCCCTTAGGCAGGGCAGCCAAAAATTGGGAGGCTCCACATTGTCCCTGGATAGAGACGTGCATGATGGCCTGTAAACCTGAAGTGCCCATTGTAAGGAAGTGGGTCTATTTTAGTATAGCCCTTAGGCAGGGCAGCCAAAAATTGGGAGGCTCCACATTGTCCCTGGATAGAGACGTGCATGATGGCCTGTACACCTGAAGTGCCCATTGTAAGGAAGTGGGTCTATTGTAGTATAGCCCTTAGGCAGGGCAGCCAAAAATTGGGAGGCTCCACGTTGTCCCTGGGTAGAGACGTGCATGAGGGCCTCAAAACATTAAGTGTCCATTGTCAGGAAGTGGGTGTATTATAGTATAGCCCTTAGGCAGGGCAGCCAAAAATTTGGAGGCTCCACGTTGTCCCTGGGTAGAGACGTGCATGAGGGCCTCAAAACATTGTTCCCATTGCAAAGGAGCGGGTCTCCTGTCGTTGTAATGTCCATTCTGCAAAGAATGGGCGAAAAAATTTACCACTGGGGGTATACCTGAAACAAAGGCCTAAGTATTGCAATTTGTAACGGTCATCATCATGGTGGCGCATGAGGAGAAGGAGGAGCAGTCCAGCGATTATCCAAAGTCCAGAAGTGTGTACCCATGGGTGAGTGGAGGTACATGGCAAACTTTAAATTCCGCTCTCATTTGCTGGTGGTGTGGTGAAGTCTGGCCCAATCCAACCCTTGTTCATCTTGATCAGAGTCAGCCTGTCAGCATTTTCAGTTGACAGGCGGGTGCGTTTATCTGTAATGATTCCACCTGCGGCACTAAAAACACGCTCTGACAAAACGCTAGCAGCAGGGCAGGCCAGGACTTCCAAGGCGTAGAGAGCCAATTCATGCCACGTGTCCAGCTTGGATACCCAATAATTGTAAGGCACAGAGGAATGTCGGAGTACAGTTGTTCGATCTGCAAGGTACTCCTTCAGCATCTGGGCAAACTTAGGATTTCTTGTGGCACTACCCCGCACCTCAGGGGCTGTGGTACGTGAGGGGCTGAGAAAACTGTCCCACATCTTAAAGACTGTTCCCCTACCTCTGGCGGATTGGACTTGTGCCTCTCTCGGCTGTACGCCTCGGTTGTCCACTGATTCCTGACCTATGCCGCTAGCGTTTTGTGAGGGGAATGCTTTGCCTACTTCCGTGACTATGGCCTTCCGGAACTGCTGCATTTTGGTTGACCTCTCCTCCACGGGAATAAGAGACAAAAAGTTCTCCTTGTAGCGTGGGTCTAACAGTGTTACCAACCAGTAATGATTGTCGGCCAAGATGTTCTTAACGCGAGGGTCACGAGACAGGCAGCTTACCATAAAGTCAGCCATGTGCGCCAGACTCTTAACAGCCAGGACTTCAGTAGCCTGATCAACAAGATGACTGAACATGCTGTCCTCCTCCTCCTCCTCCTCCTCCTCCTCCTCATCTACCCTGTCCTCTGGCCAGCCACGCTGAACCGAGGATATGACTGGTGTGCATGTCATATCCTCAATTTGGCTGGAGAGTTGCTCCATGTCTTCATCCTCCTCCTCGTCATAGTCCTCCACTGCACGTTGTGATGAGACGAGGCTGGGCTGTGTGTTATCACCCACACCCACTACTGTTTCTTGCTGCAACTCATCGCGCTCCGCCTGCAATGCATCATGTTTGTTTTTCAGCAGAGACCGTTTTAGAAGGCAGAGTAGCGGTATGGGGACGCTAATAATGGTGTCATCACCACTCACCATCTTGGTGGAGTCCTCAAAGTTTTGGAGGATGGTACATAGGTCTGACATCCATCTCCACTCCTCAGGTGTTATGTGTGGAGTTTGACCCATTTCCCGACGGCTTAGGTGATGCAGGTACTCAACAACTGCCCTCTTCTGCTCACATATCCTGACCAACATGTGCAGAGTTGAATTCCAACGCGTGGGGACATCACACACCAGTCTGTGAGCCGGAAGATGCAAACTGCGCTGAAAGCCGGCAAGGCCGGCTGAAGCAGTAGGTGACTTTCGAAAATGTGCAGACAGGCGGCGAACTTTTACCAGCAGATCAGACAGCTCTGGGTATGACTTTAGAAACCGCTGAACCACGAGGTTGAGCACATGGGCCACGCATGGAACATGTGTCAGCTGGCCTCGCCTCAAAGCCGCCACCAGGTTCCGGCCATTGTCACACACGACCTTTCCTGGCTTTAGGTTCAGAGGTGTGAGCCAGTGATCTGCCTGCTGTTTCAGAGCTGTCCACAGCTCTTCTGCATTGTGGGGTTTGTCACCTATGCAGATTAGCTTCAGCACAGCCTGTTGCCGCTTCGCCGAGGCAGTGCTGCAGTGCTTCCAGCTTGTGACTGGTGTGGAGGGTACAGTGGATGAGGATGCGCAGGAGGAGGAGGAGGCTGAAGAGCATGACATTCCGGAGCTGTAGAGTGTGGGTGAAACACTGACTGAGGTAGGGCCTGCAAACCTTGGTGTGGGAAGGACGTGTTCCGTCCCTCGCTCAGACTGGGTCCCAGCTTCCACAATATTAACCCAGTGTGCCGTCAACGAGATGTAGCGGCCTTGCCCACAAGCACTTGTCCACGTGTCTGTGGTTAGGTGGACCTTGGGTGAAACAGCGTTGTTCAGGGCACGTGTGATGTTTTGTGACACGTGGTTATGCAACGCGGGGACGGCACACCGGGAGAAATAGTGGCGGCTGGTGACCGAGTAACGTGGGACAGCTGCCGCCATCAGGTCACGGAATGCTTCTGTCTCCACCAGCCTAAAAGGCAACATTTCCAGCGCAAGCAGTCGCGAAATGTTAGCATTTAGAACTGTGGCATGTGGGGTGTTGGCAGTGTATTTGCGCCTGCGTTCAAAGGTTTGCTGAATGGATAACTGAACGCTGCGCTGGGACAAGGACGTGCTTGATGATGGTGTTCTTTCTGCGTAGGCAACTGCAGGTGCAGGAGTGGAGGAGGCTTGTTCGCAGGCAGCATGGACAGGGGATTGGCTCGCATGCACAACCAGCGAAGACGTAGCAGTGACATCAGCAAGCACTGCTCCTCGACTCTGTTGTACTTCCCACAAAGTCGGGTGCTTGGCTGACATGTGCCTGATCATGCTGGTGGTGGTCAGGCTGCTAGTTTTGGTACCCCTGCTGATGCTGGCACGGCAGGTGTTGCAAATGGCCTTTTTTGAATCATCTGGATCCAACTTAAAAAACTGCCAGACTCGGGAAGACCTAACATTTGTACAGGCACCTTGTGTCGTCGTGTTGTTCCGGGGAACGGTTGCTTGACTTCTGCCTGGGGCCACCACCCTGCTTCTTACTGCCTGTTGTGATGCTACGCCTCCCTCCCCCTGTGCACTGCTGTCCTCGCTCTGCATATCCTCCTGCCAGGTTGGGTCAGTTACTGGATCATCCACCACGTCGTCTTCCTCTTCCGCACCCTGCTCCTCCTCCTGACTTCCTGACAATTGTGTCTCATCATCGTCCACCACTTGTTGAGACACGTTGCCAACTTCGTGAGAACGTGGCTGCTCAAATATTTGGCCATCTGTACAGACGATCTCCTCATGACCCACTTCAATATGAGCTGGCGAGAGGCCAGAATGTGTGAATGGAAACGTGAACAGCTCTTCCGAGTGTCCAAGTGTGGGATCATTAATGTCCGAGGAGGACGTGTACTCAGCCTGGTGGTAGGAAGGAGGATCAGGTTCAGAAATGTGCGGTGCAGTATCACGGCTACTGACACTTGACCGTGTGGAAGACAGAGTGTTTGTGGTGGTGCCAATCTGACTGGAAGCATTATCTGCTATCCAACTAACAACCTGTTGACACTGGTCTTGGTTCAAGAGCGGTGTACTGCTGCAGTCCCCAAGAATTTGGGACAGGACGTGCGAGCGACTAGATGTGGCCCTTTGTTGTGGCGAAATTAGAGCTTGCCCACGACCTCGGCCTCTGCCTGCACCACCATCACGTCCACTTCCTTGTTCCTTGCCAATGCCCTTGCGCATTTTGCAATGCTGTGCACTGCTGACGTGTATATTCACTACTTGTGCGTTATATCAAAGTTTGTGGAAATTGCACACAAGTGCACCTGTACGCTGCCACCAACAGGCACACACGTGCGGTTTTAAAAACCAAGCACGGACGCAATAAGAACCTAACAGGTTTTTTTGGGGAGCGACAATTACAGACAAGTCAGACACTATCTGGACTGTTTTACACTGTGTACACCAGCCCCAGATATGATGAAGGCTGGTATACGGTCACCACTACCCTGCCTGCCTGCCTGCCTGTATACTGGTACAATAGTCCTGACAAGGACTCTTCTGGTCACTAGCCTGTATTCAGACCTGGCTATACCCTGCCTGTATATAGCAACAATAGTCCTGAGAAGGACTCTGCTACTGTACTACGACCTGGCTATACCCTGCCTGCCTGTATACAACTAGAATAGTCCTGAGAAGGACTTTTGGTCACACTGTTTGCAGCCCTGCAACTGAAAAAGCTATAAAGGGCCGCAAAGCTTTCCCTGAATCAGCGACACTCTCCCTGCACTGACTGTCTGGATAGCTGTGAGCAGAGCACAGCGCGCCGGCCGGTATAAAGGCTCGGTCACGCTGTGCAGGCCGGCCAATCACTGCAATTCCACAACTAACAGGGCTGTGGCATTGCAGTGGTCTGCCAGCCAATCCCTGCATGAGGGCTGGCTCTCAAAAGAGCGCCAACATGCAGAAATGAAGACCACGAGTACAGCACGAGTATCGCGAGATTACTCGGTCCCCGCCGAGCAGCCCGAGTACAGCGATACTCGTGCGAGTACCGAGTAGTTACAAGCATGCTCGCTCATCACTAGTCCTGATGTATGATTAGTAGACATTTTTCTTATATTTCTGGAAACTTTATTTTCTGCACATAATTATAGCACATGACAAAAACAAGCTGGAGACAATGCTGAAAACTGATTGTATTTTTCCTTTATTTCATAAAGAAACCACAGAAGAAATATCACAGAAAGGACTTGAAAATTAGAGAAAGTCAACTTGATCATAAATGATGATGTATGATCTCACTTTCTTTGAGCTGTAGATAAAATCACACAATGAATGCAGTGAGTTTCTCCTTTGGTTCTTCTTCAGTTGAATTTTTTCTTGATTTGTCTCTTCTGCTCAGGTTTTGTTGATGATATATCAGGCTTGCGGTTTGCAAACTAAACCCTACAACTTCTCTACATGGTTTCGGAATGTCTAATATCCTGAAAGGTGATCTATAGGAAGCCACCAAGATTAACCCTGGAGAAAGAAAGAAATATCCAGTTACTGTCAAATGGTTTAGTCTTATAATTTATTGGCCAAATGTATCTGCTAACATATGAAAAACCCAAATCCAAATAAAAATCAGTTCCTAGTTCCTTCATAATCATGTAACACCTCCATCTGACCGTAGTCAAGAGCCGTCTCATCCCGGTGCCGCCCAACGCCAAAATGAATTGTCTCGATTGAATAATCTACTGCACTACATTGTTTAACACCGAACTCTCAGCTTTGTAGGTTCCCATTGGTAGAAATCTAACCGTCAAGGCCCTAATCCCTATATTACTTAATATCTGAATGTTCAAGACCTCAGCAGGCTACCAAGTCTTTGGCTTGTTTGACTTTGCTCATATTCTACCATGGTACTACATTCCCCTATCTGTTCAACTCTGTGGATGACTTCTTTCATGCTTCTGACCAAGCTTCCAGTACCCCATCTCTTCATTATTTTCTTTGTGGTTACTAAATATGAAAATCTGCTAAAATTAACTTGAACTCGGCCTGGAAATTTTAGTGAGATTGAATTTATTCAGTATGAATCAAATGTACTATATTAGGCTATAAGGTCTCTCCAGACCCCAAAGTATAACAAAAGTAGGATTAAAAAATACAATTCTACTCACCGCCCCCCCCAACTGTCATCTGTTTTTAGGTAATGCTCCCTATCTGAACTTCTGGTCTTTTTATAGGGGCCTCTGGTCCTCTTCCATATTCTCTCTGGTTTTTGACACCTCCATTGCTGCCTACACATCACATGTCATGTGCTCCAGAACATGTGCATTGTGTAATGATGTGCATTGCTGTGAAACGTCATGGTGTCCCAAGACCTAGTAAATGCTACAAGCCCCAATGACCACTTTGAAGATGGAAGAGGGCCAGAGGCACTTAGAAGAGGATTGGAAAACCTGTCCTGAGGGAGAGGGGAGGATCTGGGAAAAATGAATATTATATTTGTCACGGTTCCGCTGTGTGGAGCATTTGGCATTTGAAAATGCTATGTGTCTTGTACACTTGCAGACAGGTTGTATTTTAGCACTCGGGTCCACACAGGTTTTTGGTGGTGCCTTCACAGATGTGCTTCATTCCTCTTTCTTTACTGGACTTGATCAGTCTGAACTTCGCCAGTCGTACTTCCTATTTGCTCAGTGTGCTCTTGGCTCCTGTCTGGTGTAAGTGTTCTGATCTTGGCTTCTGACCTCGGACCACTTCCTGACCAAGTCTCTGTCTGCTTCCTGAACCTTATTCATTACCTCCCGGCTTCTGACCTCGGACCTCTTCTGACCACATCTGTCTGCTCCCTGAACCTTATACGTTACCTCACGGCTTCTAACCTCAGACTTCTTACTGACTATATTTCTGTCTGTTCCCTGAACCTTATACGTTACCTCCAGGTTTCTAACCTCAGACCTCTTTCTGACCACGTCTATGTCTGCTCCCTGAACCTAATACGTTACATCCCAGCTTCTGACTTTGGACCACTTCCTGACCACGTGTCTGTCTGCTCCCTGACCCTTATATGTTACCTCCCGGCTTCTGACCTCGGACCTCTTCCTGACTACATTTCTGTCTGTTTCCTGAACCTAATACATTACCTCTAGGTTTCTGACCTCAGACCTCTTCCTGACCATGTCTATGTCTGCTCCCTGAACTTTATACGTTACATCCCGGCTTCTGACTTTAGACCAGTTTCTGACCTCGTCTCTGTCTGCTCCCTGAACCTTATACGTTACCTCCTGACTTATGATCCCGGCTTGTCTGACTACCCTTCTATTCATACTGCTCGTAGTCCCTAGCATCACAACATTTTTTCATATTTTAACCCCTTAGCCCTATTGAGTCCTAAATCAGCTGCAAATCAGCTGCAATTTTGCTGGATTTGCCTTTAGTGAATTGGAAACATTTGGATTTGGGCACCTTGAAAATATTTAATTTTATTATTATTTAATCTCTCCCTTGGTATTTCATGGATCAGACTATTAAATTTGTTCCCAACTAATTGCCAAAACCAATTGGTTGAGAATTGATTTAGAAAGGTTCTTCATTCTGTAAGCAGCCGGCATCATCTTACTTTTGGGACCTATGAAGTTCATGTGGACTGACTTTATAGATTATGTTCTTCTTTGAAGTGAGGACTTATTTGTGACCCCGAGTATTACACAACTCCAAGACTTATGGAGGCAGCCTACTGACACTGACACCTTCAGAAAAGGTCACAGCTCTCCTATAAATATCTTTTAGGGAAACATTTCAGAATTTAGTCTTCTATAGACTTAGAAAGGGCCCGTAGAGCCATTATGTCTTTCCTTACCTCACGTAATGGAGAGCAGGGATGGTCGTATGATGCAGAAGCGACATCAACTGCAAATAAAAAGAAGAAAAAAAATCCCATAAATTATTGTCATGATCTCAAACTAAAAAAACAGACATTTTTCAACTTTAGTGTTTCATTTGGAAAAACATTTTAAGGACTTTTATGATGACAAACTCATTGTTACAGACTCAAAGCCTGGGGCGGCACCAACGAGACACAATTACTTATTATTTTTCTATAAAGCAAAGCTGTCTGGATGACCAGGAACTGATGTCCCTGAATTTTCATGGTTTTTTTAATTTACTTTATTTTTTTTAACCCCATTAGAAGACTTGAACCTGTTAGTTATTGCTTCTATATTATTCTGTACTAAAATCTATGTTTATTTTACTGCTACCTTATTAATGCTTCTTTCACACTTGCATTGTTTTAAATCCGTCAGGTCCGTCGTTGCGACGCAACGCCGTATCCGTCGTTTTGTAGATGTCAACTGATGCAACGGATGTGCTATTTCACAGGATTCCGTTCACAGGAATCCTGTGGGAAAACTGATCCGTCGCATCCGTTACATCCGTTGTGCATCCGTTTTTTGACGGATCTGTCGTGATCCGTTTGTGTTTGGGACAGCCCAGTGGGTGTGCCAAACATGCTGGGCATGCTCAGTAGAGCATGACAGAATCCAGCACTGGATTCCGTCGTTTCACGGATTATGGCGGAATCCAGCACCATAGACATCCATTATAGCTTGTGACGGATGGTGACGGAATCCTGTGGAGTCCGTTTTTTTGCCACTCCAAAAAACGTTACATTGAGCGTTGCTCCCGCCTGACTGTCAGTCAGTAAATGACTGATCCGTCATGCGGCGGCTGCAACGCAATCCGCCGCTAATAGAAGTCTATGGGGAAAAAACGGATTCCTGCAAAATATTTTGCCGGTTGCTGTAATTCCTCAAGGCGATGGATATATCATTCTCTATATAGAAGGCTATGTGTGGGCTTATGTTGTAGATAGAAGGCTATGTGGGGGCTCTTACTGTATATAGGAGGTTATGTGGGGCTCATGCTCTATACAGGAGACTATGTGGGGGCTCATGCTGTATATGCTGTATATAGGAGGCTATGTGGGGCTCATTCTTTATATAAGAGGCTATATGGGACTCATGCTCTTTTTAAGGGGCTATATGGAGTCTTCTGCTGTATATATATAGAAGACTATGTAGGGGCTTCTGCTGTATATATTTGTGATATCGGCATACTTAATTTTACTCAATATAAAGTGATACAATTATTAATATTATTAAATAATAGTTAATATTAATATTGAGCAGAATGAAATTTCAGCCTTTTGGCTCAACCCTACTCAACAGTCACGTGGCTCCTTGTGAAAATGAATTTCCTAACCTTGCTCCATTATTTATAGCGTTATGTTATGTATAGTAAACTACATAAGAGCATAAAAATTGCAGCCCTTTTAAAGTTACCATAATGCTGATGTGGCCCTCGGGGAAAATAAGTATGACGCCCCTGATCTAGATGAATTGCCTACCTCACAGGGGGAGACCAGGCCCCCATTTGTGCAGAGCACAAAAAAAATACAGAAAAAACATTGCATTTATACAAACCTATACTTTGCCTCATTTGTATTGTTTTTCCTGTATCTTTTTGTGTACTCCGTACATTAATCTGAGCTGAGCACATCATCTATATAGCTCCCCATGGACAGGTGCTGGAGTCTGAGCACTGTGCTTGTCTGCCATTATTCACATTGATGTCGATGACGCAGGGTCAGGTTTTAATACTAGAGTAGTCCGTCCCAAATGTGTACAACTTGTCGCAATGGGATGGCTTTTTCGTTTTTGGATCGGTGTTAACTACTACTAGTTACTTATTTAGGTTATTAAAGGGTCTTCCACTCTTATGTAGCATTGTGTTATACCATACTTAAAAAAGTGTGTTGGCGTAATTTGCTCCAACATTCGATAACATTGATCCACTATCTTTTGCCTGCAATAAATAAAGCTTATATAATTTTTCACCTTATGATGGCTGTATTATTGACCAACTAATCAAAGGTTTGTCACTAAAGGATTTGGTACAGATTACACCATTTTTGGAGAATGTTGGCTATGGCTGTACTTGGCGAGTTGGCATTTAACTAGCGCGGGAAAGGGTGTGACTGCCTATATATGAGCAGAGAATGGCAGAAACCGCACAGGCAGATCTTATTTTAATATATAAGTTAGATGTGTTACCTCCCAAATAATAATCCCGGGCGATAACGGTGGCGCTGCGATAGGATAACACCCGATTTTCTTGGTACGCTTTCACGGTGAAGCAGACGTCAGTGCCGGTTTCAATCTGTAGAATATCAATGATGTTATACGATGTACGAGGAGTCTTAAAGTGAATTTATCATGATGTTGGAGGACAGGCGAGTACTCACATATTTCAGGTACAGATACACGTGATTGTCTTTAAATCCATATTCAGATGTTTGTTCTCTGGTCACTAACTAAAAATGAAGAAATAGAAAATACAACTGCATTTTAGCTGGAGGTGTAAGGAAATGCTTTTGAGGAGATCTTAAAGGAATTTTCCACAATCAAGGTGATGAATTTACGATTACTATGGACCCCAACAGCTGGGACTCCCAACGATTATTCGGAGGCCCCCCATTCCAACTTATGCCATAACCACAGTGAGAAGACATCTGAATGGAGCAACGGTCTGTGATGTCTAGTCCCACTCCCTTCCCTATTTTTGGGACTTAGTGAGAGAGCCAAGCAGCACATGCGGATATATCATTGGTCCAACCTGTTCAGCTGCACAGGGGCCCAAAGGGTAAAGGGGTCCATTTCTACCTCCAAAGCAGGTGGATTTGGGCATTATGGACTGCAAAGG
Source organism: Anomaloglossus baeobatrachus (assembly GCF_048569485.1). Lineage (NCBI taxonomy): Eukaryota > Metazoa > Chordata > Amphibia > Anura > Aromobatidae > Anomaloglossus > Anomaloglossus baeobatrachus. The sequence goes on along the minus strand of NC_134357.1, from coordinate 28,695,308 downwards.
GCCCATATATTGTCCTAGCACAAGGGCCCTTTTCTGTTTGTGTCTGCCAATGCCAAGCAGTCAGTATTTTTCTCTGGTGGGGATGTGTGATGCCCCTGTACTAGTCAGGGCGTCATAGGGTACTGCACGCTCTTTATTCCTTAGTGCAGGACTCAACCCCCCATGGTTCTGGGTTCCCAACCTATAGTACTGCCTCCATCAGCATCCAAATCCCAACCACACCTCACACCACACCCTGTCAGACACACCAGTGGGCTGCTGAGCTGGAATAGGGCCTTGGGATCAGGCAGACTGGAGGGAGGGAAGTAAGTCAGAACAGAGTTAGACCTCGAGTAGTGAGGAGCTGGGAGTTGGAGCTCCCTGGGAGTTAGAGGTTGGGTCGCAGATGGTGGTCTTGGCCAGAGGAGTTGGAGGGTTATTGAAGCTTGGTTGCAGGGTATTGAGGCTGGGTGCCTGGACCCGGTCTTGGAGGACGGGAGGCATCTGAGTCTAACAACTGGTCCGGGACCAGACGACGAGATACTGGACCCTAGATCGGGGAGTAGCTTCAGGCAACTCAGCAATTAACCTGCAGAGGATAGTGACTTTATGGACTGTCCCAAAGAAGCTCATAGATCAGGGGCACTAGCGCAATGAGGGGGATAGGGTTTTCCAACCCAAGCAGCCCACAGAAATCCCAAGCATGAGCCCTCGAGAGCACAGCTCCACTACAAACAGTAGAGAGCGAGGCTCGGACAGCTTTATACCAACGGGCCACCAAGCAAACTTCAAATTTGTGCACAGAGGCAGGCTCCGGACCACCCAGTAGTACTATAGGGGACGGATACCTGGACGGACTCCCCCAAGAGGGCAGCGGCACCCAGAGACTTGGTTCACCTTGTTGTCAGAGTCTACTTTGCGGCCATATCATCACCAACACTGCCTGAGTGAGTACATGGTCCTCCCCTGCTTCCAATCTGCACCCCGCTCCCCAACACCACCATCCAGAGTCCCGGGGCCTCCCCTACCCGTGGAGGGAAACGTCATCTGGTTGCCCCCACTCCATCTCCCACGGATACTCCCATCGGCAGCGGTTGTACTCCCCTTACCGCGAACCACGGGTGGCGTCCCGAAGTATTATCCCCTGTAAATACGCCCCCTTTTACATTTGAGTGGCCCCGAGCCCCCGGTCCGGAGACCCTCGAGCCACAGCGGACCCCCGGATCCGAGCGGTTCGACTGCTGCAGGGGCGGCACAGATGACATGAGAACCATGCTGCGCCTAGAAGTTTTCTTTAGCGGTCAAAGGCTTGGAGATCAGCGGGAGTCTTGAGGAGTGATACTCAAGAGGATCAGCCTTTTTTAAAATTAATTTTTGAACCGTGGAAAAGCTTTGGGTGCAAAAGAAAAGTATGGACAACTCCTTTAAATTTAGCATGACTTCTATTACGCTAATTTCACACAGATTCCTGACACTTACATCGTAGACTGAGCTTCGGTCAATTGGATATCCAGTCAGTTGTTTAATGTCAAGTAATATCATATTAGTCCTCCTTCGACTTCCATGATAACTAAAAATAATAAAGACGAAATGGGCAAATGTTATTGTCTTTCAATCAGTTTTTACTACAGTTTGATCATTTTGATTGATCACTTCTGACCATTACTTCACAACTGCATTCTTCAAATTCCAAGGAAGTTACAAAATTAAAACCAACTCCTTGTTCTTGCTGGAGAAATTTTTTTTCTTTTTTGCAATTTTTGGATCAGCAGTTTGTCCTAAGTCCTATACTACTAACCCCGATGTGCCGGGATCGAGGTCTTCACATTCCCAGCAGAGAAGGAAGACAAACTAGTGTCTACTGCAAACTCCAACTAGTCTGGGTTCCTCCTATACATCTTGATTTTTTTGTCTCTTTTTAGTTCTGAAATTTACCTGAATTAAGGTCAGATTGGTCACGTGTCCCATGTTCCTTGGATGGACTAATACATTGTGTTGCTTTTGACATAGTAGCAGTGCCAGGCATGGATCAAGTGATGAGCTATGGTCTGTGCCTTGTTCAGTCCATCAAAGATCTAAGGCTTCTTCCTCCTCTTGGCAGAGCAAGACGGAGGAAGAAGGCAACATCAGTGACATATCTAGCCAAAGGCCAGCCCAGATTAGCTCAGCAGAAGCCTGCTAAATCTGAATAAAGGAGACTCTGGAGCAGGCAAAAGCTGATCAGCTGCGAATCTAAATGTTGGTTTATATACTTTGTGCACAAATCCCAAGTATGAAAAGGGGTCCCACGGTCTGAAGAGATCAGGCACCTTCAGACACTTCTATGGGTCTGCTCATCACTACTCCTAATACTATAGCTGTCTTAAAAAAGGAACTGTACTTGTAACAAACTTTACAACAGTACAGGTGACCGTAAGACACTTTGCAATGTATCTTGGAGAACTCAGCTTCACTTCTCCACCCCCCTTGCCTCCTGAGCTTGTCATCCACTGTGAAAAACCATCTTAAGTCCATCTTGCTCAGAAGAGATGCGTTGCAGTTGATTGTACGACACATCCCATTATCCTCTATAGAATGGGGAGGAGGAGTGAGGAATAGAGAAGGGAATAGACAGGCAGAGGAAAACCATCAAAGATCGGTTCCAACTGTTTTATCTTACATCAGAGCTTGATTCAGATCAACACAGCTCAGCTCTGCTGCTTGAATGAAAATGAAGTATCTGTGCTTTGTATGGGGGAAATTCTCTATTCTCTTTCTCTATTTATGGCAATCTCCCACTAGGGGAGTTGCCTGTTCAACACCATAGATCCTGTTAGTCAGTTCCCTCTGTCTAGTCAGTTGTTGGGTCCAGCTTATCCTGTCCCAACCTGGTTCCCAGCCCGTTTAGCCTCTTGGCTCCTGGGGCCAGCCTATCCTGCCCGTACCTGGTTCCCAGCCCATTCAGCCTGTTGGCTCCTGGGTCCAGCCTGACCTGCCCATATCTGGTTCCCAGCCCATCCAGCCTATTAGCTCCTGGGTCCAGCCTGTCCTTCCCATACCTGGCTACCAGTCCATCTTGCCTGTTGGTATCTGGTACCAGTCCTTTCCTGCCCGTACCTGGACTCTGCTTGCCCTGTTGGTGCTAGAGACTCTTCTTGCCCATACTGTCCATACCTGGACCCTGCCCTGTCGTGCTTGAGACCGTGCCTGTCCTACTCTGATGTGCTGTGCTTGAGACTCTGCCTGTCCATCCTGCCTGTGCTACCTGCCTTGAGCCACCCTGGTAGTCCCCGTCTGTAGTTGAGACTCTGTCCTTCCAGCTCTTGTTTCCGACCCTGCCCTGGGGTCAGCTGCACAAAGTCCCAGTCAACTACCCCACGTTTGAGTAGACCTGGGGTCTCCCTGTAGTCCAGTCAGTCTACTAATATCTAGCTCGCCGCAGTACCACCAAAACCCCGGTAGCGAGCAAGTGACAGATATGCATGTGGTTCACATGGACACATGGTCCGTATGAAGACACCAACATTAAGGATTCCCATAGAATTTAATGTGTCTACTTGCGTACGTGTCTCAGGTACGTATGAAAATGGACGCCACATGTATGGGAAACACAAACGTGTAAAGCTGCCTATGAGAGATCCAGATGAAATAGATGCAGGCTGAACGATCAGTAGTAGCATTGTTTGGCTAATGACCATCTCATGTCTATGGCCAAAGGTCAAGATGAAAATAAAAATAGTATTTGAAGATAAAGCTTGGACAACCTATTTATTGTGACCCACATTCAGGATCACCAACCATTAGCCAAGTTGAGAGCAGCTACATGATGAGTCTTCCCATCGGAAGCACCCAACATATTCATACCATAGGCAGGCTTCAATTGATGTTAATGTAATTCTTTATTTACCCTTTGGTGGCGCTCATCTTTTCACATAACACAGGATCCAACAACAGGACACTAGTAATGAATTTATATATGGACGCTCCTAAGAAAACACAGCTGAAGTACAGCAGAGTAACTTCAGCAGGCAGTTAAAAGGCGAACCACCAGGGGGCAATAGAGTAGTAAAACAGTCAGGGTCTAGCCAGGAAAGTCGAGTCACTACAAAGGGAGGATCAATATCAAAGTCAGAAAACAGAACCGAGTCGGAAGTCGGGAGATCAGGTATGCAGAGGGAAACACAAAAAACAAAGAGGAGAAGGAAGTCAGGGGCCAGGACAGGCAGACGAACGGGGGAGGGTACAAGTCAGGAGACAGTAGCAGGGAGGCAGAACAGATCAGGAACAGTCATCAGAGCCAGTATACACGCTGCAAGGCAGAAATATCACTGGCACCGAACCATACATAGAGAGGCAATATATAGCGTCCTGGGATCCAGAACGAGGCAGGGGAAGTTAACCCCTGACATGATCAGGCCAGAGCTGGGTGTAACCAGCAGCAGGGAAACACCGGCCTCGATCATGACAACGCCATTATTCAATCCTTCTAAGCATAATATTTTACAAAAGAGCAAGAACTGTGCAAACAAAGACTTACCCCAAACAAATATCAACGTTAATGACAAAAGCGACACCTTTAGTGCAGGAGTCTTTCCGGGTTGTAGCATTCAGTGTTAATGAGCTTTCGTCATTTGTTGCTTTGGTGTTGAAATAAGAATTTAACTACAAAAAGAAAATTCAGGTCATTATTTGTCTGAACTCCTTCGCACCATCTTAACATGTGAATTTTTTTTTTTTTTTACAATCTGAGCCCTGACTGCAATCCTCACAGGAAAGGTAAAGCTCACCAAAAACTCCCACATTGGGACATATTTGCATAAGTGCCGCCTTTATATAATTTACTAGATGGTGGCCTGATTCTAACGCATCGGGTATTCTAGAATTTATTGTGTAGTTAATGTATGATTTTTGTTTTTTATATACATATATATATATATATATATATAGTTGTGTGTAGCTACCAAGTGTTTGTGTAGGGCGCTGTAAATGTTCTGGGTGTTGTCTGGGTGTGGGGGGGGTGAGAGCGGTGTTGTTTGTGTGTTGCGTTGTGTGTGTTGCATTGTTTGTGGAGCACTGTGTGTCTGCAGCGTTGTGTGTGTGGTGCTGTGTGTGTTGCGCGGTTTGTGTGTGTGTGTTTTGGGGGAGGTATGTTTTATGCAGTGTGTGTGTTGGAGGAGTAGTCCTGGGGAGAGAGGAGTATAATAGGACGAGTAGTCTTGGGGAGAGAGGAGTATAATAGGAGGAGTAGTCCTGGGGAGAGAGGAGTATAATAGGAGGAGTAGTCCTGGGGAGAGAGGAGTATAATAGGAGGAGTAGTCCTGGGGAGAGAGGAGTATAATAGGAGGAGTAGTCCTGGGGGAGAGGAGTATAATAGGAGGAGTAGTTGTGGCGCCCTGGACTAGCCAGGTCGTCACAGGTAAGACACCAACACACCCCACACCCCTAGACAGGTCCATTAGCCAGACACAAATACTTGTTGCCTCCCTCCAGGGGCTGATGTCCACACCAGGGGGGGTAGAGCCAAGCGGTTGGCCCCACCCACCGAGGAGTTCACAGTCCTGGAGGCCGGAAAACAATAGTTAGTTAAGTTCTAGTAGTCAGTGAGAGAGGAAGTGAGCAGAGCTACTGCAGGTGTCCGGGTCAAAGCCCGGGCACTTCCATCAAGGTTGGCAGACGGTGGTGGCCGTCTGCAGGAGAGGTGGACCGACGTGACACCGTAGGACTGGGGTCAGGCGGTGGCCCGCCGGTACCGAACCGTGAAACGAAGTGAAGCCAGCACACACAGGCAGGGCCATCGGTCCCCGACTAGGCTTGGAGTCGCCGAAATTAGTCAAAATCCGAGAGTGACAGGAACCCCAAGGGTCCCCTAACTACCAAAGTCCTGTTAGAAGGCAACCGTCCGCACCGAGAGGATAGACAGCTACCGCCAGAGGCTAAAGATCCGAGGGCCAGCGCCAGCGGGCAAACGGGCTCCTCTGGCACCCACAGCCAGGGAGCGGACCACCGCTGGGAACCCAGCGTGGTCGAACAGTACACCAGGGTGCAGGGAAAGATAGCCGCCATCACCTGTCTGGGGACCCGTTCATCCAGCCGTTTGGTTTACCGGAGACTTTGCCTGTCATTGCCTGAGTGAGTACATTTGCGCCATCCGTCACCGCGCCGCGCGGTCCCTGCAGCCCTGCACCTCACCCTTCCTGCCTCCCCGTCACAACACCGGGCCCCGGGACCACCAACCCCTACCCACGAAGGGGGAAAACAACACCTCGGCTGCTCCCTACCAACGGTCCCGGGATCCCCGTCACCAGCAGCGGTGGTGCCCACCTTCACCACACACCGTGGGTGGCGTCACAGACTCCATTCCCCAAACAAACCTCCCCTTTTCACTCACGGGCGAGGAGCGCCGCTCGAGTCCCCGGATCCGGCCCACCGCTCAAGCCACCGAGCAGCAGCAGCAGCGCCGGACCCGAGCGTGAGGGAGCGCAGTGTCCCGCCGCCCGCGACAACTTGGTGTCACGAACAGGATCTTACCGTTCTACCGGCTGGTAGAAGTACGCCTTTTACCCCCGCCGGTGGTGTCTGGCCGGAAAATTTCAGAATCCGCCATCTTGGGTGCGAAGATTTTCCTGCTCGAGCATCTTAGTGGAAGCGCGAAAGCCGAAGCCCCGCCCCCGAAGGAGGAAGTGCTAAGAAAGTACAAAGGGGGGATGGGACAAGATGTCTGCGCCCGACGGAGCCGCTGGAGGAGCGGCAGTCGCAGCCGCGGCGGCACCCGTAGATTGGAATGGGCCAGCCCTTGCTCCGGTCACAAGAGCGGGAGAGGCCGCAGTCCCGGCGGTCGCCCAGGTGATGCCGTTCTCCCTGCCCTATGTGCCTGGTGCTACCTGGCTACCGCAGTACGATGGGAAACCTGATGCCTTGCAGGTGTTCCGGAAAAAGCTTAGCCCAGTCCTCGAGTTGTATCCCCTGACGAACAGGCAACGGGCAGCGGTAGTACTGGGGCAGCTAACCGGCGCGGCTGAGCAGGAGACGGAGACCTGGACCGATGGGGACCGGTCCTTAGTGGCTACTATTTTCGAAAAACTCCAAGTTGCCTTTGAGACCCGCACGGAAGCGGAGCAGCGGATGCAGTTTTATCAATGTCGGCAGCGGCCTGCGGATAATATCAGAGACTATGCCTTGCGTCTGCAAACGGGCCTCCGCACGCTGAAGCGGGTGGACACTATTAATGATGTGGACAGCAATAAGATGCTAGTGGAGCAATTCCTGCAGGGCCTGGGGTCCCCGGAAGACCATAAACAGCTATGACTGTGGGCCCTGGAACACCCCAATGCGGACTTTGCAACACTAAAGGAGCGGGCCATCAAAACTCTGCAAGCTCCAGCACCGGACGCCCCTGAGGCGGCTCCATGGCCGGCTGAAACGGCTCCCATCTCGGTGGCCCCTCCTCTCCCGGCTTCCCCGGCTCCTGCGACACCCGGTGGGATGATGGAGGAGCTGGCTGCTCAGGTCCGTCGCATGGATGGAGACCTCGCCAAGATCCTCGCCGCACTCCAGCCTCCAACAAGACCCAAGCCCACGGGAAGGATCCAGCTCGCCGACAGTCCGGAGCACGTCCCCTGGATGCAGCGGAGAAGGGCCAATGACTCACGGTATGGACCTCCTATTTGTTATAGGTGCAGCAAACCGGGCCACTACTCACGGCGATGTCCGTTAAACGGGAAACCCCTGGGGCCAAGGGCCAATCCTCAGGAGTAGAACCCAGTGGCCCCCCTGACTGGCGGGATCGGTTCGTTGGAGCTCGCCCCATCATTCCCCTGGCAGTGGATGGTGTGGCGCCCTGGACTAGCCAGGTCGTCACAGGTAAGATGCACACACACCCCACACCCCCAGACAGGTCCATTGGCCAGACACAAATCTTTGTTGCCTCCCTCCAGGGGCTGATGTCCACACCAGGTGGGGTGGAGCCAGGCGGTTGGCCCCACCCACTGAGGAGTTCACAGGCCTGGAGGCAGGAAAAAGTAGTTAGTTTAGTTCAGGAAGTGAAAGTGAGAGGAGTGGAAGTGTGCAGAGCTACTGCAGGTGTCCGGGTTGGAGCCCGGGCACGTCCAGCAAGGTTGGCAGACGGTGGTGGCTGTCTGCAGAAGTGGTGAATCGACGCAGAACCGTAGGACCGGGGTCGGGCGGTGGCCCGCCGGTACCGAACCGGGGAGCGAAGTGAAACCAGCACACACAGGCAGGGTCTGCGGGCCCCGACCAGGCTTGGAGCCGCCGACAAAGATCAAATTCGTTAGTGACCAGAACCCCAGGGGTTTCCTAACAACCAAAGACCTGTTAGAAAGCAACCGTCCACACCAGAGGATATACAGCCACCGCCATAGGCTAGATATCCAAGGGCCAGCGCCTGCGGGCACAAAGGGCTCCTCTGGCACCTATACGCCGGGGAGCGGGCTACCGTTGGGAAGCCATCGGAGCCAAAACACTACACAGGTGCAGGGAAAGACAGCCGCCATCACCTGTCCGTGGAGAGGAACACTGCAGCCGGCTGTGGGACCCGTCCATCCAGCCGTTTGGTTTGCCGGAGACTGTGCATGTCATTGCCTGAGTGAGTACACCAGTGCCATCCGGCACCGCGACGCGCTGTCCCAGCAACCCTGCACCTCACCCATCCTGCCTCCCCGTCACAACATCGGGCCCCGGGACCACCAACCCCTACCCACGGAGGGGGAAAACAACACCTCAGCTGCACCCCTACCAACGCTCCCGGGATCCCCGTCACCAGCAGCGGTGGTGCCCACCTTCACCACACACCGTGGGTGGTGTCACAGACTATTTCCCCAAACAAACAATCCCCTTTTCACTCACAGGCGAGGAGCGCCGCTCGAGTCCCCAGATCCGGCCCACCGCTCGAGACACCGAGCAGCAGCAGCAGCAGCGCCGGACCCGAGCGTGAGGGAGCGCAGCACCCTGCCGCCCGCAACAACTTGGCATCACGAACAGGATCTTACCATTCTACCGGCTGGTAGAAGTGCGCCTTGTAGCCCCGCCGGCGGTGTCCGGCCGAAAAATTCATCCATCCATCTTGACAAAGGCAAAGAACCTGTGGAAAAAAACCCCATCTCCAGTGTATTGGCTCATTCATTGCACCGGCTCCTTGCCTTTTATCGCACGCATGCGCACTTTGTTTTTTTCCCACGCTTCTGAACTCCCGTCACCCCTATTCTCCCCGTGCACCCATTTCGTTTCCGTTACAGGTGCATCATTTTCACTACACTTTCCATACAGTGTGATCATGGTTATTTCATACGGGTAGATGCACTTATCTATGGCTTATTATTTGGGCCGTTGGAATCCCTCGGTTTCTGTCCAATTAGCCCGTTTATATATGGGTAGACTACACTTATACGGTTTCTCACCTAAGAATCTTTAGGGTGCATATTTATTTTATATATGCATGGTTTTTTGGTTTTATATATTGCGCCTTCCTTGCGCTCTTTATTAAGTTATCACATTGTTTTTTAAGGAATTTTTGCGTGGAATTTTTGATAAAAAAGGTACTTCTTATATATTTTTTAACATTTTAATATTAAATATTATCAATTTCACTTTTATCCTACATATATATATAATTTTTGAAGCAATTCTTTCTCTTCCACTATGGTTTTCTTTACCTTCTCTTTTAGTTGGTCACTAAGTTTCACCGCACATCGTATTGGCTGTGTGGACTTACTGCTTGACATTTCATGTTCTTCTTGGAGATGAATGTCCATGGTCAGGTGTGGGTTCTATACCTTCTTACTGCGGTATGGTTTCTGAGACTATCTTTGACACAATAAACACATTTATATGTATTTTTTATTCATCAATGACGCAGTTATTTGGTTCATGAATTTTATTTTTAACTTTTTCTGATTGCATTGGTCATTTAATCTTATTAACAAAGATACTGTTGCTGTTGACACAGTTCAATTTCTTTGGTTTTTCACTGGACCACGTCATACTGTGCAGGGAGTGAAGTTTTTCCCGCCGATTTTTTTCTTTTTGAGGGCGGTTCTTTGATGTTCCACTGGGTATATACAGTCTGTATACATGTGACTCTGCAGATTTGATGTATCTTGTGCTTGCTGGTCCTGAGGAAGGGAGCTGAGACTCCTGAAATGCGTAGACCTATGCTGAAATAAAAATACATTGATTCAAGCTTACATCTGGGATCTCTGGCGCGGTTTTCTAAAGCCCCTCTCCACTATCTCTCTCTGTTATCCATCCATCTTGGGCGCGAAGATTTTCCCGCTCGAGCGTCTTCTCGAGCAGAGGAGGCGCGAAAAACAAGGCCCCGCCCCTAAAGAGGGAGTGCCAAGAGAGTACCAAGGGGGGCAGAAACAAGATCTCTGCGCCCGACGGAGCCGCTGTAGGAGCGGCGGTCGCAGCGGCACCCGTAGATGGAAATGGGCCAGCCCGTGCTCCGGTCGCAGAAGCAGGAGAGGCCGTGGGCCCAGCAGTCGCCCAGGTGATGCCGTTCTCCTTGCCCTATGTGCCTGGTGCTTCCTGGCTACCGCAGTGCGATGGGAAGCCTGACGCCTTGCAGGTGTTCCGGAAAAAGATTAGCCCAGTCCTTGAGTTGTATCCCCTGACGGACAGGCAACGGGCAGCGGTAGTGCTGGAGCAGCTAACCGGCGCGGCTGAGCAGGAGACGGAGACCTGGATCGACGGGGACCAGTCCTCAGTGGCTACTATTTTTGAAAAACTCCAAGTCGCCTTTGAGACCCGCACGGAAGCGGAGCTGCGGATGCAGTTTTATCAATGTCGGCAGCGGCCTGCGGATAATATCAGAGACTATGCCCTGCGTCTGCAAACGGCCCTCTATACGCTGAAGCAGGTGGACACTATTAATGATGCGGACAGCAATAAGATGCTAGTGGAGCAATTCCTACAGGGGCTGGGGTCCCCGGAAGACCGTAAACAGCTGCGACTGTGGGCCCTGGAACACCCCAACGCGGACTTTGTAACACTAAAGGAGCGGGCCATCAAAGCTCTGCAAGCTCCAGCATCGGATGTCCCTGGGGCGGCCCCATGGCCGGCTGAAACAGCTCCCGTATCAGTAGCCCCTCCTCTCCCGGCTTCTTCGGCCCCAGCAACACCCGGTGGGATGATGGAGGAGCTGGCTACCCTGGTCCAACGCATGGATGGAGACCTCACCAAGATCCTCGCCGCACTCCAACCGCCGACAAGACCCAAGCCCCCGGAAAGGATCCAGCTCGCCGACAGTCCGGAGGACGTCCCTTGGATGCAGAGGAGAAGGACTAATGACTCACGGTATGGGCCCCCTCTTTGTTACAGGTGTCGCAAGCCTGGCCACTATTTCCGGCAATGTCCGTTAAACAGGCAACCCCTGGGGCCAAGGGCCAATCCTCAGGAGTAGAACCCAGTGGCCCCCCTGACTGGCGAGACCGGTACGTGGTAGCTCGCCCCATCATCCCCCTGGCAGTGTACGGTATCCCGATCATGGCCCTCCTGGACACTGGATCACAGGTAACCATTATGCCATATACATTGTATCAGTGGTATTGGGGGACTGATGAACTTGCACCTCCTGATGATAGCCTGACCCTCATTGCAGCCAATGGACTTCCCCTAACCCAAGTGGGGTACAAACAAGTGACCATGACCGTGGGATGGGCTGAACTACAACACCAAGGGATGATTGTGGTGATGAATGAACCCAGTGATCATAACCCTAAGGTAGTTCTAGGGACTAACGTGATGGAGCATTGTATGAGTGAGGTGCTGAGCCTGTTGCAGCAGTTGGCCGCCACAGCAGGAGGAGGTCGACAGAGGGCTGTGCAGCATGAGATCCGGGCCTTACTGTACCAGCAGCAAGTGAGTTCGACGGGTGGAGAGATCGGAGGAGTGAGAGTGATGGATGCGGCCCCCCTGGTGGTGCCACCCAGAAGTGAGATGATGATTTGGTGCAGGGCAGCAGTAGGACCCCAGGGACGTGACTACCCGGCGATGGTGGAGCCCACGCCCTCTGAGCATTGGCCCACGGTAATGGCAGCTAGAGGGGTGGTAGACGTCAAGAAAGGGAGAGTGCCTGTGAGGGTGTTGAATTGTGGAGAGGAAGAAGTCAGACTTCCCCGGTACGCTACCCTTGCTAAGCTGCTTACCCTAGATCCTCACACCATCCAAGAAGCCATTTCCCCGGCCTCAGCGCCCCCTGCCAATGACCATACACCCCCCGAGCGGTTAGAGGAGTGGTGCCAAGAGCTGCATGTAGGCACTGACGTCACCCCCACACATCAGAAGGAAGGGGTATACCTGGTGGTACAGGAGTATGAGCAGGTTTTCAGCAAACACTCACTAGATTTTGGGAGGATTAAAGGGGTCCAACACCATATCCCCACAGGCAAGCATCCGCCCATCAAAGAAAGGTATAGACCCATTCCGCCAGAACACTACCAATGCGCTAAGGACATGTTGAGGAACATGAAGGAGGCAGGGGTTATTCGGGATAGTTGTAGTCCCTGGGCAGCCCCACTGGTGCTGGTAAAGAAGAAGGATGGCACCATGAGAATGTGTGTGGATTACCGGAAGATCAATCAAATAACGCATAAAGATGCCTATCCTCTGCCCCGTATTGCTAGCCGCGCTGAGAACTGCTAACTTCTTCTCTACCCTTGACCTCGCTAGTGGGTACTGGCAGGTGGCAGTTGCGCCGGAGGACCGTGAGAAGACCGCCTTCGCTACGCCTATGGGACTCTGTGAATTTAACAGCATGCCGTTCGGCCTGTGCAACGCCCCTGGGACCTTCCAACGGCTTATGGAGTGTTGCCTGGGACATCTGAATTTTGAAACCGTCTTGCTGTACCTGGATGATGTGATTGTATACTCCCAGATGTACGAGGCTCACCTAGAGCACCTGGCCGAAGTGTTCGCGTCCCTTGCCAAGTATGGGATGAAGCTGAAGCCCTCCAAGTGCCACCTACTGAAACCCAGGGTGCAGTACCTCGGACACGTGGTGAGCGCAGAAGGCGTCGCTCCAGACCCCTTAAAAGATCACTGCCATTCAGGACTGGCCGAGGCTGACCACCGTGAGAGAGGTGAGACAATTCCTGGGCCTGGTGGGCTACTATCGCCGCTTCATTAAAGGGTACACAAAAATGGCTGCACCCATGCAAGACCTCCTCGTGGGACAGACCAAGGGCGGCAGAGCTCCAGGATCCCCGTTGGCGTGGGAAGAGAAGCATGAGGAATCCTTCCGCCAGCTGAAGACGGCCTTGACCGGGGAAGAAATCCTGGCATACCCCGACTACAGCCTTCCGTTCGTCCTCTACACCGATGCCAGCAATGTGGGCTTGGGAGCAGTCTTGTCCTAGGTCCAGAATGGGAGGGAAAGGGTGATCGCCTACGCCAGCAGAAAACTCCGGCCCACAGAGAGGAACCCTGAGAACTACAGCTCCTTCAAGCTCGAGTTCCTGGCTCTGGTGTGGGCAATAACTGAGCGGTTTCGCCATTACCTTGCAGCAGCCAAGTTCACTGCCTATACGGACAACAACCCATTAACCCATCTGGACACGGCCAAGCTGGGTGCTTTGGAACAGCGGGGGTTGGCCAGGCTGTCTAACTATGACTTCACGATCAAGTACCGAGCCAGCCGCAAGAACACCAACGCGGACGCGCTGTCCCGGATGCCCCACCTGTCAGATGGGGGGTCGGAAGACGATGACCTCGAAGAAATCAAGCTGCCCGCGTTCCACCGGCCACCCGTGGAGAGGCTGCATGTCAAGCAGCAGGTGAGCTTGGATCCGCTACCCAGTCAGGGATGGCAAGAAGCCCAAGACCTGGCGCCTGCTGTTCGGCTGGTCAAGACCATGATCGAGCAAGGCTCTGCTGGGATGGACCCTGCTGCTCCTCCTGAGGCCCAACGGCTGTGGAAGGAGCGAACCCGGCTGCACCTGTGCCAGGGGAAACTGTACCGGGAACAACCCGAAGACTCATGAGAAGGTTCATCAGCTGGTGGTCCCTCAGGCTAACGTGCCCACAGTCCTGCAAGCTTACCATGATGGTGCTGGGCACTTCGGGTGGAAGAAGCTGGAAATGCTGCTGAGAGAGCGGTTCTATTGGAGTGGGATGCGAGAATCCGTGGAGGCCTGATGCCGAGAGTGTGGTCCCTGTGCACTGAGAAGAAGGGACGAAGCCAGCCAGAAGGCCCCTCTACGACCGATTATTACTCATCAACCGCTGGAGTTGGTCGCCTTGGACCACGTCAAGCTTGCCCCTAGCCGAAGTGGGTACACTTATGCCCTGACCATCGTAGACCATTATTCAAGACTAGAAGGTGGCCCGATTCTACGCATCGGGTATTCTAGAATTTATGTATTGTGTAGTTAATGTATGATTTTTGTTATATATATCTATATATATATATATATAGATGTTGTTGTGTGTAGTTACCAAGTGTTTGTGTAGGGGCTGTACATGTTCTGGGTGTTGTCTGGGTGTGGCGGGGGGTGAGAGCGGTGTTGCGTGTGTGTTGCGTGTGTTGCGTTGTTTGTGGAGCGCTGTGTGTCTGTAGCGTTGTGTGTGTGTGTGTGTTGCGTGGTTTGTGTGGGTGTGGTGTGTTTTGGGGGGAGGTATGTTTTGTGCAATGTGTGTGTTGCATGATATGTGCGTATATTTATGTATGCCGCGGTGTTTGTGTGTTGGGTGTTGTGTATGTGCAGCGTTGTCTGTGTGTGTGGGTGTCTGTGTAGGGCGGTGTTTGTGGTTTCCAGTGTGTGTGTGGTGTGTTGTGTGTGTTGGGGGAGGTGTGCACCTCCCATCGTGCTCCATCCGCCATGCTGCGCACCCCCCATCGTGCTCCATCCGCCATGCTGCGCACTCCCAAACGTGCTCCATTCGCCATGCTGCGCACTCCCAAACGTGCTCCATCCGCCATGCTGCGCACTCACAAACGTGCTCCATCCGCCATGCTGCGCACTCCCAAACATGGTCCATCCGCCATGCTGCGCACTCCCAAACGTGGTCCATCCGCCATGCTGCGCACTCCCAAACGTGCTCCATCCCCCATGCTGCGCACTCCTCATCGTGCTCCATCCCCCATGCTGCGCACCCCCCATCGTGCACCATCCCCCATGCTGCACCAGCATCAGCCTCTCTGCCCCCAGCATCAGCCTCTCTCCTCCCAGCATCAGCCTCTCTCCTCCTAGCATCAGCCTCTCTGTCCCCAGCATCAGCCTCTCTCCTCCCAGCCTCAGCCTCCCCCAGCATCAGCCTCCCTCTCCCAGCCTTCCTCAGGATCAGCCTCTCTCCTCCCAGCCTCCGTCCTCCCAGCCTTCCCCAGCATCAGCTTTCCCCTCCCAGCCTCCCTCAGCATCAGCCTCCCCAAGCATCAGCCTCCACCAGCATCAGCCTCTCTCCTTCCAGCCTCCCCCAGCATCAGCCTCCCCAAGCATCAGCCTCCCCAAGAATCAGCCTCCCTCGTCCCAGCCTCCCCCAGCATCAGCCTCCCCCAGCATCAGCCTCCCACTCCCAGCATCAGCCTCTCTCCTCCCAGCATCAGCCTCTCTCATCCCAGCATCAGCCTCTCTCCTCCCAGCATCAGCCTCTCCTCTCTGTCCCCAGCATCAGCCTCTCTCCTCCCAGCCTTCCCCAGCATCAGCCTCTCTCCTCCCAGCCTCCCCCAGCATCAGCCTCCCCCAGCATCAGCCTCTCTTCTTCCAGCCTCCCCCAGCATCAGCCTCTCTCCTTCCAGCTTCCCCCAGCATCAGCCTCCCTCTCCCAGCCTTCCCCAGGATCAGCCTCTCTCCTCCCAGCCTCCGTCCTCCCAGCCTTCCCCAGCATCAGCTTTCCCCTCCCAGCCTCCCTCAGCATCAGCCTTCCCCAGCATCAGCCTCTCTCCTCCCAGCCTCAGCCTCTCTCCTTCCAGCCTCCCGCAGCATCAGCCTCTCTCCTTCCAGCCTCCCTCAGCATCAGCCTCCCCTTCCCAGCCTTCCCCAGGATCAGCCTCTCTCCTCCCAGCCTCCTTCCTCCCAGCCTCCCCCTCCCAGCCTCCTTCAGCATCAGCCTTCCCCTCCCAGTCTCCCCCAGCATCAGCCTCCCCCTCCCAGCCTTCCCCAAGATCAGCCTCTCTGCTCCCAGCCTCCTGCAGCACGCCGTGCTCCTCTGCCGACACTCACACACCCGATCGCATACACTCACACACACCCGATCGCATACACTCACACACACCCGATCGCATACACTCACACACACCCGATCGCATACACTCACACACACCCGATCGCATACACTCACACACACCCGATTGCATACACACACACACACCCGATCGCATACACTCACACACACCCGATCGCATACACTCACACACACCCGATCGCATACACTCACACACACCCGATCGCATACACTCACACACACCCGATTGCATACACACACACACACCCGATCGCATACACTCACACACACCCGATCGCATACACTCACACACACCCGATCGCATACACTCACACACACCCGATCGCATACACTCACACACACAGACACTGACGATATCGCACATACGCGCTCACACTCACAACATCCGGAGATACCACATGCTTCTGGCCATGTGATCCTCCGTCAGGTCCTGGAAGGTCACAACAGCACAGTATCGAGGCCGAGAAGCAAGCGATATCGCCGGATGCTGTGAGTGTGTGGATGCGATGTGATGTGTGTGTGAGGTGTGTGTGAGAGTGAGTGTGATCTGATGTGTGTGTATGTGTGTTTGTGTGCGTGTGGATCTTCCGCCGCTGCAGGACCTTGATGCGCTTGTAACCATGCTAGCATGGTTACCAACGTATCCACACCACTCCCGTGCGAGCGAGGGACGGGGGGGGGGGGAGTACAGTACTCACCTCCGTGACAGCCGTGTCAGTTCGGGGAATGCGCGGGGGGGAGGGGGGGGAGTACAGTACTCACCTCCGTGACAGCCGTGTCAGTTCGGGGAATGCGCGGGGGGGGGAGTACAGTACTCACCTCCATGACAGCCGTGTCAGTTCGGGGAATGCGCGGGGGGGGAGGGGGGCGGGGCCAGAGCTAGCGTGCATTGCGTGAGGGGGGCGGGGCGTGGCCGAATTGCCAATGCCTGCAGGGTGCCGGGGTGAGAGGCCAATCTGTGGGCGGGGCGGAGCCTGGGCGAGCGGCTGGCCAATCCGTGTGGGGGCGCAGCCTGGGCGAGCGGCCAATCCGTGTGGGGGGGGGCGGGGCCATGGGGAGCCCAGCGGCCAATCAGCTTTGTGTCACCGTAAGGACACAATTTTGGAGCATGACAGACAGACAGACAGAATAAGGCAATTATATATATAGATTCATGGTGGTTGTCCCGGTCAAAGACCTGACCGGCCGTACCGCAGCTAGAGCATTCCAGGCCTACTTTTGCCGACCGCATGGGTACCCGGAGAGGGTGCTTACCGATCAGGGCCCGGCTTTTGAAGCGGAGGTGTTCCAGGAGTTCTGCCAGTTGTACGGCTGCAAGAAGATTTTGACCACACCATACCATGCCCAGACCAATGGCATGTGTGAGAAGATGAACCATCTGGTCCTGGATCTCCTGAAGACACTCCCGCTGGAAGAACGGAATCTGTGGCCAGAAAAGCTGCCTGACCTGGTAGACATGTATAATAACATTCCCAGTAGCTCTACCAAGTGCACACCAGCGTATCTGATGAGAGCCCGACCAGGCTGGTTGCCGGTGGACTTAGAGATGGACTTGGAAGCTCTAGAGGCCCTCCCTTCGACTGCTGACTGGGACATCTGGCGGAGAGCACAGTACCGACAGGTCCAAGAGTATGTAGAGAAGAACATGTGTCAGAGCCGGGAACAGCAAGAACAGTGCTTCAACAGGCGGGCCCCAGCTGGTCCCTTTGCGCCCGGGGACATGGTGCTGAAGCGGAAAAGAAGAACCCATAAGCTTGACGACCAGTGGGAGAAAACCCCGTATGTCATACAACCCACTGAATGGGGAAATGAGAAGGCCTACCAGATTAGTCGGGACCAGGGGAAGACTTCGGCCACCGTATCCAGGGACCATCTGAAGAGGTGCCCACCTCTGTTGAGGGTGACAGCTGAAGTCCCGGTCCCTAGACCAACCGGGGAGAAAGGAAAAGAGGTAATCCACACAATGATTGGTGATTTCTCAGCAGACTGGCCGACACAGAATGGTGCGGTGATTATTCCGGTGATCATGTTCCCACAACCTGTGGAAGAAAAAGAGAAGGAAGCACCCGCCAGTGTACCAGTGCCCAGGGATGTACCTATACCCAGCCCCCCTAGGTCTCCGCCTGCCCCACACGATATATGGGGAGCGGAACCAGTTGTTTCCTCTGTCCCCTCGCCTGTTGCTACTGACATGGGGCCCCGAAGGTCCACACGCTCCAACCTAGGTCGGCCCTCGCTTAGGTATAGGGAAACTGACATTTAGGGGCGCAACATGTTAATTATGTAAATATGTGAGTGAATCAGCACTGTTACCGTTAAAATGTGAATGAATCAGCCGAATACCTCATCTGATTGCCGTCCGAAAAAGGAACCGTCCCCGTTGGGACTGGAGTTGTCCGTTATTTAATCCCAACCGTTGCATGAGGAACTGCTCATGGACAAGGCCGTGAACTTGCAGGCCACCCACGAACTTGTGGGATTGTAAATATATTGATGGGCAATGTTTTCCATTGCCGCCTCCGGAGAGGCAGATTTGGAGGATGGGCCTGGAGGAAATTGATGGCCCAGGCCCGCCACTACCGAAACCGGTGGCGATCCTCCGGGGGTCAGGGGTCCCCCATGGACGTGGGGTCCCCTGAAGTGACAACCGGGTGCGATACACCGTACCCGTTCCCGCTCGGGCAGCCTGAACCTGGACTGGGGTCAAGGGGTGCTGCCCACTTCTTAGGGGCAGCATCAGGGCTAGGTTGCTTGGGTGGGAGAAAGGAAGACATCCGTCCGTCTGTCCGTCTGTATTAAAAATGTTTATATGTGCAACGTTTTAAGTGACCTGAAAAAGTATGCGTATGTTTTAAATGTTTACCATTTACATGTTTTATCTTTTTGCAGTTGAAAAATAAAACAGGTGATGGACGGGCAGCCTGCGGACGGTCTGCATTTTACCAAGGGGGAATGTGGCGCCCTGGACTAGCCAGGTCGTCACAGGTAAGACACCAACACACCCCACACCCCTAGACAGGTCCATTAGCCAGACACAAATCCTTGTTGCCTCCCTACAGGGGCTGATGTCCACACCAGGGGGGGATGGAGCCAAGCGGTTGGCCCCACCCACCGAGGAGTTCACAGTCCTGGAGGCAGGAAAACAGTAGTTAGTTAAGTTCCAGTAGTCAGTGAGAGAGGAAGTGAGCAGAGCTACTGCAGGTGTCCGGGTCGGAGCCCGGGCACTTCCAGCAAGGTTGGCAGACGGTGGTGGCCGTCTGCAGGAGAAGTGGACCGACGTGACACCATAGGACCGGGGTCGGGCGGTGGCCCGCCGGTACCGAACCGTGAAACAAACTGAAGCCAGCATACAAAGGCAGGGCCATCAGTCCCCGACTAGGCTTGGAGTCGCCGAAATTAGTCAAAATCCGATAGTGACAGGAACTACCAAAGTCCCGTTAGAAGGCAACCGTCCGCACCGAGAGGATAGACAGCTACCGCCAGAGGCTAAAGATCCGAGGGCTAGCGCCTGCGGGCAAACGGGCTCCTCTGGCACCCACAGCCAGGGAGCGGACCACCGCTGGGAACCCAGCGTGGTCGAACAGTACACCAGGGTGCAGGGAAAGACAGCCGCCATCACCTGTCCGGAGAGAGGAACATTGCAGCCGGCTGCGGGACCCGTCCATCCAGCCGTTTGGTTTACCGGAGACTTTGCCTGTCATTGCCTGAGTGAGTACACCTGCGCCACCCGGCACCGCGCCGTGCTGTCCCTGCAGCCCTGCACCTCACCCTTCCTGCCTCCCCGTCACAACACCGGGCCCCGGGACCACCAACCCCTACCCACGGAGGGGGAAAACAACACCTCGGCTGCTCCCTACCAATGCTCCCGGGATCCCCGTCACCAGCAGCGGTGGTGCCCACCTTCACCACACACCGTGGGTCCCGTCACAGACTCCATTCCCCAAACAAACCTCCCCTTTTCACTCGCGGGCGAGGAGCACCACTCGAGTCCCCGGATCCGGCCCACCGCTTGAGCCACCGAGCAGCAGCAGCAGCGCCGGACCCGAGCGTGAGGGAGCAGAGCGCCCCGCCGCCCGCGACATAGTCCTGGGGGGAGAGGAGTATAATAGGAAGAGTAGTCCTGGGGAGAGAGGAGTATAGTAGGAGGAGTAGTCCTGGGGGGAGAGGAGTATAATAGGAGGAGTAGTCCTGGGGGGAGGGGAGTATAATAGGAGGAGTAGTCCTGGGGGAGGGGAGTAAAATACGAGGAGTAGTCCTAGGGGGAGAGGAGTATAATAGGAGTAGTCCTGGGGGAGAGGAGTATAATAAGACGAGTATTCCTGGAGGTGAGGACTATAATAGGAGGAGTAGTCCTGGGGGAAGAGGAGTATAATAGGAGAAGTAGTCCTGGGGGGAGAGGAGGATAATAGGAGGAGTAGTCCTGGGGAGAGAGGAGTATAATAGGAGTAGTCCTGGGGAGAGAGGAGTATAATAGGAGTAGTAGTCCTGGGGGGAGGGGAGTATAATAGGAGGAGTAGTCCTGGGGGAGGGGAGTATAATAGGAGGAGTAGTCCTGGGGAGAGAGGAGGATAATAGGAGGAGTAGTCCTGGGGGAGAGGAGGATAATAGCAGGGGTAGTCCTAGGGAGAGAGGAGTATTATAGGGGGAGTAGTCCTGGGGGGAGGGGAGTATAATAGGAGGAGTAGTCCTGGGGGAGGGGAGTATAATAGGAGGAGTAGTCCTGGGGGGAGAGGAGGATAATAGGAGGAGTAGTCCTGGGGGGAGAGGAGGATAATAGGAGGAGTAGTCCTGGGGAGAGAGGAGTATAATAGGAGGAGTAGTCCTGGTGAGAGAGGAGTATAATAGGAGGAGTAGTCCTGGGGAGAGAGGAGAATAATAGGAGGAGTAATCCTGGGGAGAGAGGAGTATAATAGGAGGAGTAGTCCTGGGGAGAGAGGAGTATATTAGGTGGAGTAGTCCTTGGGAGAGAGGAGGATAATAGAAGGAGTAGTCCTGGGGGAGAGGAGTATAATAGGAGAGGTAGTCCTGGAGGTGAGGAGTATAATAGGAGGAGTAGTTCTGGGGAGAAAGGAGGATAATAGGAGGAGTAGTCCTGGAGGGAGAAGTGGATAATAGGAGGAGTAGTCCTGGGGGAAGGGGAGTATAAGAGGAGGAGTAGTCCTGGGGAGAGGAGTATAATAGGAAGAGTAGTCCTGGGGGGAGAGGAGGATAATAGGAGGGGTAGTCCTGGGGAGAGATGAGGATAATAGGAGGAGTAGTCCTGGGGAGAGAGGAGTATAATAGGAGGAATAGTCCTGGGGAGAGAGGAATATAATGGGAGGAGTAGTCCTGGGGAGAGAGGAGGACAATAGGAGGAGTAGTCCTGGGGGGAGAGGAGGATAATAGGAGGAGTAGTCCTGGGGGGAGGAGTCTTATAGGAGGAGTAGTCCTGGGGGGAGGAGACTAATAGGAGGAGTAGTCCTGGGGGGAGAGGAGGACAATAGGAGTAGTAGTTCTGGGGGGAGAGGAGTCTAATAGGAGGAGTAGTCCTGGGGGGAGAGGAGTTTAATAGGAGGTTTAGTCCTGGGGGGAGGAGTCTAATATAAGGAGTAGTCCTGGGGGGAGGAGTCTAATAGGAGGAGTAGTCCTGGGGGGAGGAGTCTAATAGGAGGAGTAGTCCTGGGGGGAGGAGTCTAATAGGACGAGTAGTCCTGGGGGGAGAGGAGGATAATAGTAGGAGTAGTCCTGGGGGAGGAGTCTAATAGGAGGCGTAGTCCTGGGAGGAGGAGTCTAATAGGAGGAGTAGCCCTGGGGGAGGTGTCTTATAGGTGGAGTAGTCCTGGAGGGAGTTGTCTAATAGGTGGAGTAGTCCTGGGGGGAGGTGTGTAATAGGTGAAGTAGTCCTGGGGGGAGGTGTGTAATAGGTGGAGTAGTCCTGTAGGGAGAGGTGTGTAATAGGTGGAGTAGTCCTGGGGGGTGAGGAGTCTAATAGGAGGAGTAGTCCTGGGGGGGAGGATTCTAATAGGAGGAGTAGTCCTGGGGGGAGAGGAGTCTAATAGGAGGCGTAGTCCTGGGGGGAGGAGTCTAATATAAGGAGTAGTCCTGGGGGAGGAGTCTAATAGGTGTAGTAGTCCTGGGGGGAGAGGAGGTCAATAGGAGGAGTAGTCTTGGGGGGAGAGGAGTATAATAGGAGGAGTAGTTCTTGGGGGAGAGGAGGATAATAGGAGGAGTAGTCCTGGGGGGAGGTGTCTAATAGGTGGAGTAGTCCTGGGGGGAGGTGTCTAATAGGTGGAGTAGTCCTGGGGGGAGGTGTGTAATAGGTGGAGTAGTCCTGGGGGGAGGTGTGTAATAGGTGGAGTAGTCCTGGGGGTATAGGTACCCAATGTGTGTGGGGCGCGTGGCCTTGCGGGCAAAGTGTGTGGGGGCGTGGCCGAGAAGGTTAATTGTGTGGGGGGCATAGCCGAGCGGGAAAGTGTGTGGGGGCGTGTCCGAGCGGGGAAAGTGTGCCGTGGGCATGGCCGAGTGGGCAAAGTGTGCGGCGTGCGTGGCCGAGCGGGCAAAGTGTGCGGGGTGCGTGGCCGAGCGGGCAAAGTGTGCGGGGGGCGTGGCCGAGCTGGCAAAGTGTGCGGGGGGCGTGGCTGAGCGGGCGCAGTGTGCAAGGGGCGTGGCCGAGCGGGCAAAGTGTGCGGGGGGAGTGGCCGAGCGGTCGCAGTGTGCAAGGGGCGTGGCCGAGTGGGCACAGTTTGCGGGGGGCGTGGCCTAGCGGGCACAGTGTGCAGGAGGCGTGGCCGGGTCGAGCCTAGCGGCCAATGCGACGGTTGTCACTGTAATGACGTCATTTTGGAGCAAGACAGACAGACAGACATAATAAGGCAATTATATTTATAGATTATAAAATAAACTGCTGTGCAAATTGGAACAATCTGGAAAAATATCAATGGATTAGAGACTTTAAGAAACTTCTCTAGACAGAACTGATTTTTTTAGATGAGACAATTTCATCAAACATTGAGTGACTGGTAATAATGGTGCAAATCATTCCTTCAACCAAATGGGCGTGTACTTTAGAACTTCTCTGTGGGTGTGTTGATTTGATTGGTCAGCGACAGAGGAGAAAAAGCACACGCCTCCAGAGAGGTTCTGTTGTACACGCCCAGTTGGTTGAAGGGAAAATTTGTATCTTTATTTCCAGAGCGCATAACTTTGGAATGGAGGGGCACAGACGAAAATGAAAAACTGTTCCAGAATCAGTGGAGTAGCAACAATTGGAGGACGCACTCAACTACTTAAAAAAGACCCATCGCTGACCTGAGATAGGAGGTACCAGTATGTCCTATATCTGGGGAGGGTTAAAGGATATGGACATCTCTGGTAGTTGGGGTTTCACCTAAATCAGACCTGGGCAAGGGGCGGCCCGCGAGCCACATCCGGCCCGCCTACTCTCTGTGACTGGCCTGCCTGGCCCAGGGCGTCCTCGCTGGCTGGTCACTGATGAGGGCAATCTGACCTGTTGTACGGAGCTCCAGGCTCCTGGAGGCCCGTGGTCAGATTGCCCTCATCACACGCTGCGTGCCAGGTAGGAAACAGAGGACAGATCCTGCAGCTCCGCACAGTCAGTGCAGGCAGCGGAACCCAGGAATCTCTCCTCTGTTCCCTGCTGCAGCTTTTCTCTGTGACACATGCGCGCCCTGATATCGTCAGTACGGCGCGCGTGTGTCATTTGAAAAGTTCCCGCCCGGCAGCAGAAGACGCTGCAGCAGCCGGGGCCGTACGGAGAGAAGCAGCGGCTCCTAGGAATACAGCGTCAGCGCAGCCTGGGCATGTGAAAGAGAAGCCGCTCAGCGGGGGGCCCGTACGGAGGAGCCTGAGGAGGGGACAATAAGAAGACAGGTGAGTGGTTACTAGTAACCTGCGGGGGCAATGGGGGGGTAACTGTTGACAAATATTTGGGGTGTAGGGGTGCATTATATGGGAATGTAGTTTTACAGGTGTGGTATATGGGGGGGTGTAGTGGTGTACTATATAGTGGTGTAGTGGTGTAGTATATTACAGGTGTATATAGTGGTGTAGTGGTGTAGTATAATACAGGTGTATATAGTGGTGTAGTGGTGTAGTATAATACAGGTGTATATAGGGGTGTAGTGGTGTAGTATATTACAGGTGTATATAGTGGTGTAGTATAATACAGGTGTATATAGTGGTGTAGTATAATACAGGTGTATATAGGGGTGTAGGGGTGTAGTATAATACAGGTGTAAATAGGGGTGTAGTGGTGTAGTATAATACAGGTGTATATAGGGGTGTAGTGGTGTAGTATAATACAGGTGTATATAGTGGTGTAGTATAATACAGGTGTATATAGGGGTGTAGGGGTGTAGTATAATACAGGTGTATATAGGGGTGTAGGGGTGTAGTATAATACAGGTGTAGGGGTGTAGTATAATACAGGTGTAAATAGGGGTGTAGGGGTGTAGTATAATACAGGTGTATATAGGGGTGTAGGGGTGTAGTATAATACAGGTGTAGGGGTGTAGTATAATACAGGTGTAAATAGGGGTGTAGGGGTGTAGTATAATACAGGTGTAAATAGGGGTGTAGTATAATACAGGTGTATATAGGGGTGTAGGGGTGTAGTATAATACAGGTGTAGGGGTGTAGTATAATACAGGTGTAAATAGGGGTGTAGGGGTGTAGTATAATACAGGTGTAAATAGGGGTGTAGGGGTGTAGTATAATACAGGTGTGTATATAGGGGTGTAGTGGTGTAGTATATAGTGGTA
The DNA here is from genome assembly GCF_048569485.1 of Anomaloglossus baeobatrachus. Taxonomy (NCBI): domain Eukaryota; kingdom Metazoa; phylum Chordata; class Amphibia; order Anura; family Aromobatidae; genus Anomaloglossus; species Anomaloglossus baeobatrachus. The sequence continues at coordinate 28,670,397 of NC_134357.1, read as the reverse complement.
TAGTATATAGAGGTGTAGTTTATTACAGGTGTAGTGTATAGGGATGTATATTACAGGTTTAGTATGTGGTGGGTGTAGTGATGTAGTATATGGGGATTGTGTGTGTATGTATGTATACATTGTGTGTATGTGTATATATATTATATACACACACAGTATATATGTGTGTGTATATATATATATATATATATATATATATATATATATATATATAGTAGAACCGAGTTAATTATATTAGTCCGGCCCTCTAAAACCATCCCAACTTCTCATGCGGCCCCATGGGAAAATTAATTGCCCACCCCTGACCTAAATGCATGTATTTTTGTCTAACAATATCACTTTACTAGCCGGTTTGATTTTAAGTATTGCACCAATTGCTTTCTATAGCATCTACAGTATTGCAGGCTGACGAATGAGTTAACTGAGTAGTCAATCAGCCTGTTTTCATCAAAAAGTTTATCGTTCTCATCTTCTGAGCTCTTCCTGGCTGTTTTCAGACCAAGACGTTTAGTTAAAATTTCATGTTGTCATAAATCAGCCAAGAGGAGCTCGAAGGAAGGAAGATAAGTAGAGATGAGTGGCCCCATGGAAGCTCGGGTTCGCTGGGTTCTGCTGGACTTTAGTTAAAGGTTCGGTTCAGGACCCACACTTTACCCCGGACCCTAAAACCTATGTAACTCAATGGGGTCCTGAACTTCTGTGCTGAAAAATGGTTGTAGTAAGGGCTAGGGGGCTGCAAAAGGAAGCAAAGTGGGGGTAGTTGCCCTGCAAACAAATGTAGCTAAGGAATAAATAAAAAAAAAATGAAGTGGGCTCCACCCTGTTTTTGAAAACTAGTGCATTCCCAGCCTGATAATACCAGCCCCCAGCTGTCTGCTTTACCTTGGCTGGTTATCAAAAATAGAGGGGATCCCACACCATTTTTTTAAATTATTAAATAATTAATTTAAAAAAAAGTGTGGAATCAAGTCTATTTTTAATCCCCAGACAAAGTAAAGATAATCACTGAGGGTTGCAGCCCCCAGATGTCTGCTTCATCTTGGCTTGTTATCAAAAATAATGGAGACCCACCACTATTTTTTTTAATTATTAAATAATTAATTTAAAAAATCATGTGGAATCCAGTCTATTTTTGATAACCAGACAAAGTAAAGATAACCACTGAGGATTGCAGTCCACAGCTGTCTGCTTTATCTACACTGGTTATCTAAAATAGGTGGGAGCCCACATCATTTTATTTTTTTGCTCACAGTAGCATATAGGCATCTTCCCCATGCAATAAAGGTTGTGAACACTAGAACTACTGGACTCGTGACACCTATATAGAAATACATAGTTCAAAGTAGTCAAAATGACTACCTCAGTAGTTCTAGTGTTACTTGGTTGCGCAGCAGCATTTCAACAGAAGTTAATAGCATATGGACAGCACCCAAACTCCGAATTTAGACATAAATTTTTTTTTTTAAACAGTCCATGTTCGAGTTCAAGCCCCAGACACCCGGTGACCGGTAGGAACCCCTAACTTTACAGTTCGGGTTTGCTCAGCCTTAAAGACTAGAGCTATAAACGCTCGCCTTAGGACAATCTTACTAATAGATTCTTGGTTAACTCATTCAGCAGTCAGAAGTAGGTAGGGTAACACAAAAGCTATTGCAGGTAGCGATAAGTAGTTTGATTCATGGGACTCCATTCCAGCATCTTGGTGCGTGGTACTTGGCGGAAAGACGAGAGGTTGCCAAATCGCTTACCTTTTGGCATCCTTGGGTGCAATTTGATTTGTCAAGTCACACAGATGACATCACGTCAGCTCTGGCTAATCAAAATCAGCACCAAGAACACCGGAAGGCAAGACATTCATGGATCTCCCATCTAGCCGCCAGGTACCATGGACCACGATGCTGCAGCGGAGTCCCACAAATCGATCCGCTCTTGTCTAATTGAAGGCCAACAGGGCCAAATTTTTAGTGAAACCCAATTGCAAAAATTATTTCTAGCCAAGAATACATGCATTTAAGTAAAATGGAAGCCAGCCCCCAAAGGTTTTCATATCCTTTAGCGAGCCCTGCCTTATAACTGTATGGGAAGGGGGTGAGATTCTAGTGAGAATCTTGCGATGTGACAATGAAGGTCTTGAACTTCAATCTTACCTGTACCAAGGGGTTGCCCGTTCCAGTGGTACAAATATGATAATCCCCCGGTACAGCCTCCAGCTTCAGCCTCTGAACCAGCAACTTGTTACTCTCATCCACAGTTATTCGGGCGACTTCAGTATCTCCTTGATTGACAACAATGACAGCATTGGTTTCCCCGATGAAGAACAATTGACCATACTCAGTCATGGCCTTAATGACCATCATTGTGTCCTAATGGAAGAAGACCACATTAATTTATTCTTCTAATTGATTTATTAAAAGTGTAAAAATCTAGGAGGGGTCTATGTTTCGCCTCTTGAATACCTGTGAGGATGCGTAGCCACCTCTGGAATTCTGGCAAAATGTCAGCCATGCTGCTATTTGGCCCAGAAAAGCTTTTTTCTCTGGCGTTGGTTCATAGGTCTTTATATAGGCCAAGAAAATGTTTGCTGTTATGTCCACATCTGCTGACGCAGGCATAGGGGGGAAGTAATAATAGGGCGTCTTTGGAGGTAAGTTTTCACGTTCAAAATGTATGGCACCCTCTAGAGGAAAGTCAATATGAGAAAGTCATCAGTAAAACATCTCCACTTTTACTTCAATATGATGAGTACGTTTTATATGTGGTTTTCCTTAGACACTTATCGTCTGTACTGCGGTCACACACACACTATCTGTACAATTTATTCAATGTTTTATGGTATTCCCTCCCCATCTTTATATCTGATGACCTCTCATTATCCAGGATTCACCCTACAATTGCTGCTGCATTCCCTGTCTTGGCTTTTATACAGACTATAATAGTCCCTTCTGATTGGATGTGCTATACCATGTGATGTGAAAGCTGCAAAGGAATCCCGCCTGAGGTCATGTAATCCCTGTCTGGCTAATGTGAACTTTTGCAATGTATGGCTATTTTAGGCAGCTCATTTGATGCAAATCGCAATTTGTATGAATTTTCCAGGTGCACAAGAACTGGCATTAAATCAATGTGCTCATTTCTAGTGTTCATTTATTCCAGGAGGAATAACAAAGGAACAGTACAGTATAGGCTTCTAAGAATATAATTGCTAACAGTCTCGGTTTTGCTGGGACTGTCCCGTAATCTCTACTGAAAAGGGTGGGATTTATCCAAACTCCACCTCCATGTAGGTGGGACTTAAAGGTCTCAATTTTGGGCTTCAAAACTTTAGTAGATATGGAAAAATTAATCTTCCAGATTTGATATTTCAAAGAAAACACAAGGATTTTCTAAATCAGACACATTTTAGTCCCCTTTACACATTTTGCTGCATTATAAGCTCGTCATGGCTGACGTTACAGTGTGCATCACTTATGTGTTTAGGACCACGGGAAGTTATAGAATATTAGGTTTACAATACCTTCAGTAATGGCCTTGTTTTTCAGAATGTTAAACACTCTTTCCAAAATATCATCTAGTCCAGCCAGGGCTGCGGCATAAGACACATAGGAGAGCGTGTACATATTCAGAGACTCTATCTCAGCATTTTGGAGACACCGCTTACCTCCTTCTAACTGTGTGTCCTATGAAAATTAGAAAATACATCAATGGTGAACTTTGCAAAAATGTACATGGAGCTTCATACTTCAAAATAAAATAAATAACCTCACGTGAGCCCCAGAAACAAGAGCACTGACACTGCTGAAAGTCAGCACGAGAGGTGAGTATAGGCTTATATATTTTAATGGAGTCAAACATGGGGCATGAGAAGGCGTATTCCAGTAGTGGACAAACCCTTTAAGACAAAAGTGTTATGGGTGCATTGATAATTGTGACGTCACGCGAGCTCCGCGCCCATTAACTGCTGGCTTCTCTCTCCCAGCCTTCAGACAAATGATTACTCAACAGGAAGTGAGAGCTGCTCAACAGTAAGTGAGGGCTGCTCAACAGGAAGTGAAAGCTGCTCAACAGGAAGTGAGACTGGCCACTCACTTCTTGTTGAGTAATAATTTGTCCAAAGGCTGGTGATTGGGCACGGTGCTCTCATGACGTCACAACCTCGCTTGAGCCTTGGACTCATGAGTAATGAAATTGTTGGAACTGTACCGGCACTGGAGGTGAGTACAAGCTTTTTTATTTTTATTGAGGCCAAACATTGCGAATAAGAAGGGGTTGTCCTAGTAGTGGACCACTCCTTTAATCTTATTGTAGGTTATTGGCAAAAAGATAATGTTAACAACAATATTTAGTGAAGAGTGGTCTACTGGAAGATTGAGTGATTTAAAGAAAAAAAAACCAGCCATTTATGGATGATTTTACTGATCAGATCACGACTGCTGTTATTCTATCAAATTTTACAATTTTGTAAATAGAAAATATTAAAAAGCTCAACCTTAAAAACAAATATTTTGGGCTTTAAATCCATATAGTTTTGTGCCTCATACAGTAGATCATTTAGGTTTACTCACCCCAATGCCATATAAATCACCAGATTCTAGTAATCGTTGTAACACATAAGCCGTAAAGAGGATATTGTTTTCGTCATCATCCTATGGGAGAAATATTTTGGGTGGTTAAATTAAACATTTACAATATTTATACAATAATAAATGATATCTGCAAACCTCCAAATTTCCACCAGAATAGATTCAAAGCTAAACTATGAAAAGAGCCGGAACCGTGCACTAAAGTTGCAGGTTCCCTAAACCAAAATCAGAACGAGACCGCTCTCTTGGCAATCGATGCCGATCAGTCTACGGACAATAGTTGCTCCTAATCTACCCACCCATCACCGCTGTAAGTTTGCCCAGGAAGCAATTTCTGTTTTACCAAAATGGGCAGAAATTGGGCCAAAGACCCCTCAAGTCAACTCCAAGTATAGTGAACCGGCATGTAGCCCAAAGATCAACTCAACTGGTGTGATAAAATTATCAACAGTCCTGAAGTTACTGGGATTGACCCAAATTGAGGGAAATAGTATAAAAAAATAAGCTAAAAAGATGGAGAGTTTGCGTAAAAATAAGTTAGCAATCCCACCCCATCTGAGGACATTCCCAGGACAATGCTTAGAGCTGGAATTTAAAGGGAGTCTGTCACCCCCAAATGCCTTTTAAATAAACTATACAGTGCTTAAACCCTAAAAGGAAAACCAGACAGTGTTACTGCTACAGTGCTTGAAAATAAACAAACTTTGAACTCATATACAAATGAGTGGGCTTTGGTGCCCCCTTGGTGTGGCCAAAAGTTTGGTGCATCATTATTCCAACTCCTTTTACATCTTGCATTTGATTGATAGTGCTTGCTTCCTAGATTGTAAGCTGCCTTGCGAGTGTGCGCATGCGCCCTGACACTGGCTGTGCTGATCATGTGCACACACATTTCATTGAGGGTGTACACACTCTGCCCAGGCACATTTTTGTAGGTGGCTCCTCTCTACTAATGCCACTTGCTACACTAGTACACCCTTAATTGTAGGGTGCGGCTTCAGAAAGGAGGAGAATTTTGACTCCTAACTTCATTGATAAGGTGCTTTTTTTAAATTAGCTGCTGAATTGTTATTTTTGATCACATATTGGGTGAACCGAATGTTCTCTGCTCTTTCCTCTTTTCTGAACCCTCTCGCTAAGATTCCAGGTATTCCAGGTGCCAGCAGAGAGAGACTAGGTAGGAGAACATGACCTGCCTAATGAAATGTGTGCACGCCAACACCGCGAGTGTCAGTGTGCATACGACTCATGTAATCTGTTCCCCTGGGGGCGGTGGTGATGCAGCAGTGTTGGTTGAGCCCTCCATGGGTAGAGCTTAGCCCCAGGGCAGGGATAGACGTAACTAGTGAGTCTATGGTGTTGAGATGTAATGGCGGGGTGCAGGACCGTAGACACGGTAAATAACTGGGCAACACAAGTATGCAGTGACAAGTGCTTTACTGACTGTTGGCAGTTCCAGGTTAACACAACTAGTCAGTGACTGCCTTTGGAGTGCTGAGTTCTGCTGTGATGGGCTCCAGCTGATCCCCGGACAGTTCGGAGGCACAACCCGTCCTTCCCTGGTTCTCTTACTGCGCTGTCCTCTCCCGCCTGCCCTGCGCCTATGTATCGCCCTGGGCAAGCCAGGGGACACAGGTCACACACCACCACACCCTACATCCCAGGTAGAAACATCTAAGCTAACCAAAAATCCTTGTTGCCTTCCTCCAGAGACTGATGATTCACACCAGGGGGTGGGCCAGGCGGTTGGCTCCGCCCACCGAGGAGAACACAGCTCTGGAGGCGGGAGGAACCAGGCAGTCCAGTGAGGGACATGAAAGAGTAAACAACGAGATTAGCCCAGGCAGGGCTTGAGTGAAGAGCAGATAAGCTAAGTGAAAGTAAAGGAAGAAAAGTAGTAAAGGAGGAAAGCAAGAGTGGTGACAGAACAGAAGGAGTGTGCAAAGCCTGAAGAGTCCAGCTAAGTGCAGGGCAGGTCAGCAAGGTCAGCAACGGCGGTGACTGTCTGGAGGGGGACCGTTTGGAAGTTCCTGGAAGGACCCCGTAGGCTGTGTGCCCGGTGGTCTGGAGCAGTGTTCCGAAGGACAGTCAGCACCAGGGCAGGGGCCTCTCGGACCCCGGCAAGGCTTGGAGTCGCCACAATTTGCCGAATCCGTCAGCGAAGGGGACGTAGATCCCCCAACAACTAAGTCCCGATTGAAGGCAACAGCCCAGCCAGTGTAAGAGAGACACCGCCACCGCCAAGGCACAAGTTTCTTAGGGCCAGCGCCTGCGGGCAAAGAGTAGAGCTCCTCCGGTCCAGCTTGAAGCCGGGGAGCGGGTTACCGGTGGGGACCCATCGCAACCAACAAGTACACCAAGGTGCTAGGAAAAGGGACATCACCGTCACCTACCGGGAGAGCAAGTGCAGCCGTCCGTGGGACCATCTTACCAGCCGTCTGGTTTACCGTAAAAACTGTGTCAACGTCTCAGGCTGAGTGAGTACCACAGTGCCGCAAGGCACAGCGCTGCCCCCGCGTCCCTGCGCCCACCAGGCCCTGCACCTCCCAAGCCATCACCGGGCCCCGGGATCACCAACCCCTACCCACGGAGGGGCAACACAACACCTGGCTGCTCCGCATCACCATCCCCGGGATCCCCGTATTGAGCAGCGGTGGTGAAATCACCACAACCGTGGGTGGCGTCACGGACTATAAACAATCCCCACACCCAACAAAATCCCTTTCACTCACGGGCGAGGAGTGCCGCTCGAGAAACCCCCGGGATCCGGCCCACAGCTCGAGCCACCACTGAGCAGCAACCGCCGGACCCGAGCAGAAGGGGTGAGCGTAGTGTGCTGACACCCTCCTCCCCGCCCGCGACAACTTGGCGTCACGAACAGGATCTTACCGCTCTGCCGTCTGGTAGAGGTGCGCCTTGTTACCGCCGGAGGTATCCGGCAGAAAAATTTCAGAAGCCGCCATCTTTGGCGCGAAAAGTTCCCGCTTGAGCGTCTTCTCGAGCAGTAGAGGCGCGAAGGCCAAAACCCCGCCCCGAGAGAGGAGGGGCCGGAAAGAGCTAAGGGGGACGCGATGGCGGCTGGATGCATGTAGCTGCGGCTATAAAAGCAGGGACGCCAGGACTCTGCAGACCTACTGGGTTCCTGGAAAGCACAACTGCTGAGATGTCCACCCCACCTAGTTCTGCAGAGACTACCGAGCCGGTGTCTGGAACAGCAGCATGGTTGAGAGCCCGGGCGGCGGGGATCTGCCGTCGCTACCAGAGTCAGATCGGCGGACTGATGGAGCAGTGGGCCGCGGAGTTAGAGGCCCTAGTTGCTGTGGCGCGAGTGTATGGAGTGGAGGCCGTGATGGAGGAGCTGGAGAATGACCCACGCCCCTGTGTCCCCGAGGGACCGGTCGCTGCGGCTGAGGGACCCGGTCTACCCCTGGCTCCTGTGTTACCTCCGTCCTGCTCGCTCGCGCGCTGCACCGCACCTGGCCCGTCGGATGTACACCCCTCTGTAACTGCGGCGGGGGCAGAAGATAGTGACTCCGGGCCTGACACCGAGCCTGTGTCAGAAGAAGAGGAGGGGGTCGTTGCCCTGTCTGGCATGGAGGCCACTTATGTTCCCCGAACCGGGGGCAACGGGTATCGGGCGGCCCTTCCACGCCGTGCTTGCTACGCACTGGAGGGGCTGGTGCCCGTGTCCTTCCACCCCGAACCAGGTGAGGAGGACGAAGACATCGAGTAGGGCAGCGGATGCCCGTTGCACCGTCCCCGTTGGGACCACCACTTTGTTTGTTTAAAAGTTTGTTGAAAAAGTTTTGAAAGAATGATAAGAAACAGATGATTACCGAAGCTTCACCTGATTTACCGTGATTTGCAACCGGCTGGAGCCGGCACCATTGTCCCCGTGGGGACCGTTTAAAAAGTTTTTGCATGGGAACTATCCGTGGACAAGCCCGTGAACTTGCAGGGCACCCACAAACGTTAAGTGGCTTGTAAATATGTTGTTTGCCGTTACCGTTTCCGCAATGCCACCTCCGGAGAGGCAGGTTGGAGGGAGGGCCCTCAGCAGAGCAGGCTGGGGCCCAGCCACCAAAGGAACCGGTGGCTACCCTCTGGAGGGAAGGACAGATCCCGCTCGGGTACCGTGTGCTGGACTGTGGGTCAAGGGGTGCTGCCTGGGCTTTAGGGGCAGCATCAGGGCCAGGTTGCTTGGGTGGGAGAGAGCGGAAACCGTAACCGTAAACCGTTATGCAACGTTAAAGAAATGTGCCTCCCGTTTTGGGAAGAGTTATTAAAAATGTAAATATGTTATGTTATATTATTATTATGTTATCTTTTACAGAAAAATAAATCCGGTGTTGGACGGCAGCCCGCGGACGGTCTGCATTTTGCTAAGGGGGAATGTGTCGCCCTGGGCAAGCCAGGGGACACAGGTCACACACCACCACACCCTACATCCCAGGTAGAAACATCTAAGCTAACCAAAAATCCTTGTTGCCTTCCTCCAGAGACTGATGATTCACACCAGGGGGTGGGCCAGGCGGTTGGCTCCGCCCACCGAGGAGAACACAGCTCTGGAGGCGGGAGGAACCAGGCAGTCCAGTGAGGGACATGAAAGAGTAAACAACGAGATTAGCCCAGGCAGGGCTTGAGTGAAGAGCAGATAAGCTAAGTGAAAGTAAAGGAAGAAAAGTAGTAAAGGAGGAAAGCAAGAGTGGTGACAGAACAGAAGGAGTGTGCAAAGCCTGAAGAGTCCAGCTAAGTGCAGGGCAAGTCAGCAAGGTCAGCAACGGCGGTGACTGTCTGGAGGGGGACCGTTTGGAAGTTCCTGGAAGGACCCCGTAGGCTGTGTGCCCGGTGGTCTGGAGCAGTGTTCCGAAGGACAGTCAGCACCAGGGCAGGGGCCTCTCGGACCCCGGCAAGGCTTGGAGTCGCCACAATTTGCCGCATCCGTCAGCGAAGGGGACATAGATCCCCCAACAACCAAGTCCTGATTGAAGGCAACAGCCCAGCCAGTGTAAGAGAGACACCGCCACCGCCAAGGCACAAGTTTCTTAGGGCCAGCGCCTGCGGGCAAAGAGTAGAGCTCCTCCGGTCCAGCTTGAAGCCGGGGAGCGGGTTACCGGTGGGGACCCATCGCAACCAACAAGTACACCAAGGTGCTAGGAAAAGGGACATCACCGTCACCTACCGGGAGAGCAAGTGCAGCCGTCCGTGGGACCGTCTTACCAGCCGTCTGGTTTACCGTAAAAACTGTGTCAACGTCTCAGGCTGAGTGAGTACCACAGTGCCGCAAGGCACAGCGCTGCCCCCGCGTCCCTGCGCCCACCAGGCCCTGCACCTCCCAAGCCATCACCGGGCCCCGGGATCACCAAGCCCTACCCACGGAGGGGCAACACAACACCTGGCTGCTCCGCATCACCATCCCCGGGATCCCCGTATTGAGCAGCGGTGGTGAAATCACCACAACCGTGGGTGGCGTCACGGACTATAAACGATCCCCACACCCAACAAAATCCCTTTCACTCACGGGCGAGGAGTGCCGCTCGAGAAACCCCCGGGATCCGGCCCACAGCTCGAGCCACCACTGAGCAGCAACCGCCGGACCTGAGCAGAAGGGGTGAGCGTAGTGTGCTGACACCCTCCTCCCCGCCCGCGACAACTACGCATACAGTGCCCATAGCCGGTGTCTGCGGACCCTGTCGGGTGGCTTGCAGCTCTGTCGCTTGGCCCTTTGTGGTCACCTTTTCAACGGATTATGTGCGGTGGTGGCTTTGGTACTTGAAGTATCATCGGCCTCCAGTTTACTAGCTGAGCCTTGTTGTTCTCCAATAGTCTAGGGATCGGATCCCCGATGTGGCCAAGTTCCTCCACTCCAGTATGCCGGCTGTGCATCATGGCCATGGGTGTATGGCGCCCTTCCCGTGGGCTCTAGGACGCCTTCTCTCCTGATTCTGGGCCGAGCTGCTCCAGCTCCAGACCCCAGGTCCTCTCTCCTCCGCTCCTACTACTTGACTTTCCTCGACTGACTGTCTGCCTGTGTAAAACTGGCTGACTCACTACTTCCTTCTCTCTGTGCTTACTGGTTCCACCCACTCACTAACTAACTAACCCCACCTCCAAGCTGGCTGTGAGAGAAACCATGGCCTGATGGGGTGTTGCTAAATAAAGAGTGTCTGTGTTTGTGTGTGCAACGACCTGTGACCTCCTCCTTACCCGGGAATGGAATACCACATCTCTGGCTATGATGCAGTACCGAGGGGGCTTAATGGTGCATTGAGCTGTTGGCCACTCTCAGGGTGCACCGAAACCACCTCATTTGCATATAAATTAAAAGTTATTTTCTCAAGCACTGCACCAATATATGGTACAGTGCTAGTTGTACTTTTAATAGGGACTAAGTCCCTGATAGCACTTTATGGTTAGCTTAAAAGGAATTTTGGGGATGATAAACTCCCTTTGACACCCTATTAGGCCGGGGCCACATGGGGACTACTGTGATCCTCGCATGACACTCGGCATACGCTGGCAGCACAGCGGGAGCCGAGTGTCATGCGAGCGTCATTGCGACTGAGGTCCGATCATAAGATCGGACCACAGCTGCGGGGGTGGGCCAGCACTGAGGAGGGGCGGGTCAGCGTTGCGGAGTGGAGGGCCAACGCTGAGGAGGGGAGGGAGGGATTTATCTTCCTCTCTCCTCCGTTGCTGGCTATTGCCATTCTCGCTCTGCACTCACATTACACACCGATGTAATGCAAGTGCAGTGCGATTTTTCTCTCTCCCCATAGACTTGAATGGGTGCGAGAGAAACAATGATCGCATTACAATCGCAGCATGCTGCGACTGTTTTCTCTGTCCGATTATGGCTGAGAAAATAATTGCTCATGGGTACCGGCACATAGGCTAATATTGGTACGAGTGAAATGCAATGTTTTATCGCATTCCACTTGCTCCGATTTTCATCCCGTGTGTCTTAGGCCTTATACCAACTGAATAGGTAGTCATTAGGTACCCCTCTTGCTTGTATATAAGCCTAGTTTTGTTAGACAAGAAGGCGTGATCCTCAACTCTTCCCATTGGGCACCTTCTTCATGACGATGCCTACTTGACTAACAAGACGAGATTCAGATACAAAGAAGAGGGGGGTCATATCTTAGAAACAGAATGATGGAGGAACAAAAAAGAGACACTCTAAGGTTCAGCAGAATGGCAACATCTAGTATAATTTATTTCGAGTAGTAGGTTCTCTTTAAGTAGACGTCATAGTTAGCTTAGTCTAAATATTCCATCACATTTCATAGATAGATAACGTCAGTGGTCAAAGTGGATACAAGGACACTATGGGTATCCATGACCAGTAATAAATACTGGTTTGGTGCCGTGTGTCATGCGATGTTCAGCTCTGCAAACACCTGGTGGCATCAGACTCTATTCACACTGCAGACTCTGACAAGCAACCTGAGGCTTCTGAATTGTTCAGCCAGATCCGGGCATCGGCTGATTCAGGTTCACTAGTCTTCAGCTCTGCAGGAGTTAATTCCTGCAGAATGGTAAGTAGGTCCTAAGTGCTCAGGTTGCTGATTGCCAAGTGCAGCAGTCACTTCCCTATTTTAGGCACTGCCTCCTTCCAGGAGGTGGTGATGATAGCTTCAGTTTTTACTTCAGCGATCCCGGTCTTGGTGTTTTTCCTGTATATGGTGATCCATGCTGCACTTTTGAGTGGTGTAAACGTTTCCATTTTGTGCGTTACTTCCTCCCCTTTTTCGTTGCTCCCCGGTACACATATTGTCTCTCCTGTGTGTTTTGAGTGTGGTGTGTATGAGTTTCAGTTTTCCTTTGTCTGTGTCATTTGTTGGAGTTTTATCTTTGTGTATGTGGCCCGAGGGTGTGGGAGAGGGGGAGTAAGATCAGGGTCCAAACAGGAGTTAGGGTCATGGTGGGGGCTCAAACCTGATTACCATCAAACCTACCACCGAGATAAGGGACAGCGCAGGGACTCAAGTCTGAGGTTCAGCCTAAGGGCCCCTATCCTGTCTCCATTTACCCTTTGACACTGTGTGATATATATTGTCTCTCCTGTGTGTTTTGAGTGTGGTATGTAGGAGTATCAGTTATCCCTTGTCCGTGTTGTTTTGTGGGGTTTTTTCTGTGTGTGTACCCCGAGGGTGTGGGAGAGGAGGAGTATGATCAGGGTCCGGACAGGAGTTAGGGTAACGCTGAGGGCTCGAACCTAGTTACCATCAAACCTACCTTCGAGATAAAGGACAGCGCAAGGTCACAGTCTTACGGCCAGCCTAGGGCCCCCTATCTTGTCTCTATTTACCCTGTGATACTGTGTGATATATTTTGGGCTTGTTTACATCTGACATTAGAAATTCTATTTATGTCTACAAGACCGCACCCATTACCTCAATGGTAAATAATGACCCCTCTGGACGGAAACAGCCAGTCGTCAAGTCCTGGAGATTCCCCAGTTGTACCAGTGTCTCTTGTTGCATTGTTGTATCAACATAAATAAAATCCTTGGCCAACTCAAATGCATAGAATGTGTTCGCAAGCACCCTGAAATCATAGACAATACAATCATTTAGTCAAAAAGCAAAAACAAAACTTTTTATACTCAAAAGACAGAAATAAACAGGTGAAACCAAAACAAGTAATCAAATCGCTGTTTCCAAAGACGTCATCACCTTTGTCATCACCCTTGGGAAGCAGCTCAATGACATTAGGCTGAATGTATCACTTTGCCCTTACCAAGAATTCTCGATGAATGAATTTCGGAAGATGGAATATTGATTATTCCAGTTTCTGCATGGAAGTTGTCGACCATAGGCTACAAATAAAAATGACTAATTAAAACAAAGCTACTTTATTTTTTATTTTGTTATTAAACTATTGACTTAAAACAGATAAAATATCGATTATATCGCCATGTTCATGGATATTTCATAAAGTTATAAATCATTAAACCTTTAACATATCAGTACGGAGTAGGGAGATATTTAGAAGTTGATCCCTACTATAAAAATTAATATTTGTTTGGTTGACGTAAGATCTAACGAGATCCTTATTTCTAGAGACGGTATTTTCCCAGAAAGTGCTGCACTTTACGAGGGATGAAAAATTGCCTCCAGAGAGCTTAAAGGGGAGATAGTCATCAGGAAACAAACTATTGTTTTACCCTCCAATAGGCCTCCTTTATACGTTTGTGCAAAACATGAACGTTTTACATGGTCCATGATGAAGGTGCGTATATGTGTCCATGTCTGTGTGTTCCGTGTGCTATTTGTGTGCTGTTCGTGTGACATTCAGATAGCACACGGACAGCATGAGCTGGTATACTTACCTGTCTCTGGCACTGCTGTTACTTCCAGGTCTGCGGTGAGTGCAGTCAATATTCATGAGCTTAATGAGTGGGACCCAGAAGCAACAGCAGAGACAGAGACTGCAGCCCCGGAGACAAGTATAAAAATTCTTCATTTTTATGTGACCTGTGTGTTCTCTGGTTTGTGTGACATCAGTGTTGCTGTTGACGCGCCCATGGCGTCTGGGGTTTTACTCGTTACCAGGCCGGTAATGGGTCAGGTTGTCACAGTGGCCTGGCTCGGTTCCGTGGTCCCATCGGTGTCAATAAAAGATGAAGGGGTTGAGGATGTTGAGAGTAGTTGTCTCGTGACGCCACCTGTGGTATGCGGCTATGACTGGAGCCGCCGCTGCGGAAGGTCTGTCTCTTATGGGGCGGATAGTAACGAAGCTCGGGTGTTGCTGCTACCCACAGGTAGAGCTTGGCCCCAGGGAGGATGATGGTGGTGGTAGTCTATAGCGCCGAAGCACAGGGGCGCCGGCAATGATGGGGACAACACAGAGGCTGCGGTCAAAGTTCTTTTTACTCAGTTCAATGTCGTCACCCTCGGAGTGACGGTTCCCACCGTGATGGGCCTCAGTCAATCCCGGATAGTTCGGAGGTCACCACCGGGGTTCCCATTGTATGTGCCTTCTATCGGGAGTCCCTCCATGCCAATCTTGTACTGTGGAACGGGTCGAGGGTGCTCGCTGCACACTCCGCGGACCCTGGAATCCCCTTCAGGTGTAGAGAGCCTGGGCTGACCTTACTGCTCCAAGCCTCGGCCACCGTGCTCCATTTGACTTCCTAAGGTGTCGTGTTACCTGGATCGAAGTCCCGACTTTCTGACTATGTGTGAATATTGCTCCTACTTCCTCCCCAGTGTAACTCCACCCCCAGGTTCTGACTAGTGATTGGGAAAGTCCTGTTCCCATGACAGCCAACCCTTCACATCTACCCTAGCCAGTCCCAGTGGCTGGCTACTAAGCTGTATCTTGTGTGAATGTGATAAACACCAGTGAATAACCTCCTCCTTACCCAGGATGAATACTGCATCTTAAGTAAGATGCAGTACCCTGTGGCGACTGAAGCCTCAGAGGCGCCACACTGCCAGAAAACAGACATGTCACGGTGTGGAGCATACGGGCACACTAGTGCTCCACACGGACACCCGGACTGTGTGAAAACACAGATGTGTGACCAAGCACATTGATTTCAATGGGTCTACATGCGACCATGTCTCCGGTATGTGTGAAAATGGACATCACACGTACCAGAGACACTGATGTGTGAAGAAGGCCATAGACTGATTAATTTTTGTTTTTTTGCACTTTTGTTTTTTTTTTTCCCTTCAAAGCATCGCTAATAAAATGCAGAGGTGCCCAGTAACTGAGGTGAGGAGCAATAAGCAACAAGTGTCAAAATCCCAATTTTTTTTTTTAATAAATTTTCCATATCACCATCATCATGAACAAAAAATTGTAAATTTTTACGTTGACCACTAAAGGCCACTTTACACGCTGCGATATCGGTACCGATATCGCTAGCGAGCGTACCCGCCCCCATCGGTTGTGCGTCACGGGCAAATCACTGCCAGTGGCGCTCAACATCGCTAACACCCGTCACATGGACTTACCTTCCCTGCGACGTCACTCTGGCCGGCGATCCGCCTTCTTTCTAAGGGGGCGGTTCGTGTGGCGTCACACGGCAGCCGTCCAATAGTAGGGGAGGGGCGGAGATGAGCGGCCAGAACATCCCGCTCACCTACTTCCTTCCTCATTGCCGGTGGACGCAGGTAGGAGATGTTCGTCGTTCCTGCGGTGTCACACATAGCAATGTGTGGTGCCGTAGGAGCGAGGAACAACATCGTACCGGTGGCAGCAACGATATTAAAGGAAATGAACGACGTGTCAATGAGCAACGATTTTTCACATTTTTGTGCTCATTGATCGTCGCTCATTGGTGTCAAAGGCTGCGATGTCGCTAACGGCATTGGATGTGCGTCACTAACAACGTGACCCCGACAATATATCGTTAGCGATGTCGCAGCGTGTAAAGCACCCTTTAGTCTTATATTAGACCAATTAGAGATCACGTTTTAGGGGCCATCAATGTAGAATTACGAAAGACTCCAGCAGATAACAGGTCACTTCCTCCCCCTCCCCGCAGAGGGATCTCTGCACAGATCATGGAGCATGGCTACAATACTCCGCAGAGGTCAGATCTTGTATATTGCTTTCTACAGGCTGTTGTAAAGCAAATCTACAAATGCTCATGCTAGATTATTGCCCCATGAATAAAATGGATTAATTTTATCATTCTTTTAAAATTGGAATAATAAAAAAAAAATTCATGGCCTTGTCCACGTGACTCTTTATTGATGGTGGTGATCAGCAGGCACCCTGGCGAATTCTGCATGGTGCCTTTTGGTGGCCATACAGCATCATGCCAGTAAAGCAGAAAGGCTCCACACAATAGTGTACGAGCTTGATGCCAGTGTGTATGAGTCCTAGAGCCGGCCTTATCTGTGCCCTGCAAATTTTGGCATCAGCATCCAACGACCTCTTCCATATTGGAGCCTCCCTACTCCCCTATAAGTCCCACATTTATAGACATATATATATATAAACCTAGTGACAGCAGAGCATCCATGGCAGATCATGTTAGAAGATCTTACCATTAATGAGATGTTTTTTAACTTTTTCATCAAGTTCGGGAGTTAATCTGCCCGTGTCACTGAGGTATCTGTAAAAATATACAGCGGAAAGGATCCGTAAAAGGTTCTGTTCACAGCATCCGTCTGGCAAGTTCAGCAGACGATTGAGATTCTCAACCCCGAGTTGTATTGTGTCACCTGCAAGTTGTAAAAAAAATAAAAAAATTGCATAAATATGCGACTTAGAATAGAAATTATTTTGAGAATGTATCATCGGAATTTTTTTTTCATGCAAGTATCCAAATAGAAACCCTTAAAAATTTATCAGAACAAGGATGTAATTAAATCTGTCCTACACAATCGAAAAGTCTCTACTGACTCTGTCCCAGTCAATACAGTAAAGCTAAAATGTGATCTGTAAAAAGAAGCAATGTCAATTGTGATGGTGGAATATTATGGATTGTGTACCATTTTGTGTGGGTTAATGTTTGGGCGTGGTTCACTGTCCATTCTGTGTTCCTTGTGTGTAGATTGTACCATTTGCAGGTTTAATTCCTCCCCTTCCAGGCTTTTGTTCCTAAGTCAGGGGAGGGTGCGTGAGATCCACCTAAACTCTCTGCTTACCTGAAGAATTGGGCAGTCTGTTTGAGAACGTCAAGAGTGAAGCAGGAAGATTGAACCTCTGGGAGAAACTGGCTTCTCAGAGTGACCTGGATATTTATCGCTTACCAGACTATATTTGTGTTACTGGATTAATTTTACCCTCTGTTCTGTGGATTATGTTATGGACCATTTGATTTGCTTGGAATAAATGCTCTTTGGATTGCATAGCCATCTCTTGCTCTGTTGATTGTGTGATATGGAAGAAGGACCCAGTGACATCAATATTTCCGGTCTTTTATTCTTTAGTGTTAAGCCCTTCACGACCATGGACGGAAAGATCCATCATGGTGCCCTGGGCCTTAACGACCAAGGACGGATCTTTCCGTCATGGCGTAATCGCGGCACCGGAGCCTCCGGTGACTGCGATCGGTTAACATAAACCGCAGATTCGGGGAGGAGGGGACCTGTTCCTGACCTCAGGAGGGGTGGTGCCTCCTCCCCGGACCTACGGAGGCTGTGATTGGCTGACGAACGCCGCTCAACCAATCACAGCCACTGTAATGTTCCAGCCACTTAAAGTGACTGAAACATTGAAATCCAGCCCTGGCCAGTGCAGCTATAGCACTGGCCATTGGCTGGAGCTGGGTGACCTCACTGGATCACCCTTCCCCAGCTCCAGTAGCTCTGATTGGAGAGATCGGCCTTGTGACCGCTGTCTCCAATCACAGTGGACCTGTTGCCGGTGACCGCCCCCGTCATCGTCCCTGCAGAACGCCAGCACAGTGAGTGTACACAGTGCAATGGCAGGGCGACAAGCTCCGGTCCCATGCTGTTATGAGACCGGAGCATGGGACCCGGAAGTTGCCGCGCCGCCATTGTACTGTATGAAACCGGCCTCCCGATCCACCGCCGCCGCTGCCCTCCGCGATCTGCCACCCGCACCCCCACCCTTCGTATCTGCTGCCCGCACCCTCACCCCCACACCTCCCGATCCGCCGCTGCCCTCCGCAATCTGCCACCCGCACCCCCACCCCTCGTATCTGCTGCCCGCACCCCCACACCTCCCGATCCGCCTCTGCCCTCCACGATCTGCCACCCGATCTGCTGCCCGCATCCCCACCCCTCATATCTGCTGCCCGCACCCTCACCCCCACACCTCCCGATCCGCCGCCGCCGCCCTCCATCTGCCACAGTGCCACCGGTCCCCATCGATCTGCTGCCCCTTTCCCTCGTGATCGGCTGCTCGTCCCCTCACCTCCGTGATGTGCTGCCAGCCCCCTCCACTCGAGATCGGCTGCCCGCTTCCTTCTCCGTTATGTGCTGTCCGGCCCCGCCCACTCTCCGTTATGTGCTGCCCGGCCCCACCCCCTCTCCTCCGTTATGTGCTGCGCGCCCCCTCTCCGTTATGTGCTGCCCGTCCCCTCCCCTCCCCTCCGTTATATGCTGCGTGCCCCCTCTCCTTAGTTATGTGCTGCCCGCTCCCCCCACCTCTCACCCCCGTGATCGGCTACTCGCCCCCTACTTGTCACCCCCATGATGTGCGCTCCCTCCCCTGTCACCGCCGTGATGTGCGCTCCCTCCCCTGTCACCGCCGTGATGTGCGCTCCCTCCCCTGTCACCCCCGTGATGTGCGCTCCCTCCCCTGTCACCGCCGTGATGTGCGCTCCCTCCCCTGTCACCGCCGTGATGTGCGCTCCCTCCCCTGTCACCGTCGTGATGTGCGCTCCCTCACCTGTCACCGCCGTGATGTTCGCTCCCTCACCTGTCACACCCATGATGTGCACTCCCTCCCCTGTCACCCCGTGATGTGCGCTCCCTCCCCTGTCACCCCGTGATCTGTGCTCCCTCACCTGTCACCCCGTGATCTGTGCTCCCTCACCTGTCACCCCGTGATCTGTGCTCCCTCACCTGTCACCCCCCTGATCTGCTGTCTGCTCTCCCTCACCTCTCACCCCCGTGATCTGTGCTTTGCTCACCTGTCTCCTCCGTGATCTGCGCTGCGCTCCCTCCCCCACCTCTCACCCTCCCCGATCTGCTGCCTCCTTCATCTCCTGTGATCCAGCTGCCTAGATCCATCCTGTAGGGTAACTATCCCCAATCTCACCTCCCACTCCCCTTCCCACTCATCCCCCCCATCCCCCCCTCCCCCCATCCACTGCCGCTCCTGCATCCACTGCGCCCTCTCCCATCCGCCCCCACCCTATCCCAGCCACCGTCTCACATTCACAGATGCTCCCTTTATATGCCGCTGCCCCCCCATCTGCCGCCGCCCCATCTGCCGCCCCCCCCATCTGCCGCTGTTTTTTTTTCTATGCCATGGGGGTCTAGTTTCCAAAATGGGGTCACATGTGGGGGAGCTCTACTGTTTCGGCACCTCAGGGGGTCTCCAAATAGCATGGAATACGCTAATTATCCCAGACAATTTTGCGCTTGAAACGTCAAATGACGCTCCTTGCCTTCCGAGCCCTGCTGTGCGCCCAAACATTTTATTTCCACCACATATGAGGTGTCTGTGTACTCAGGAGAAATTGCACAATACATTTTATGGTGCAATTTTTCCTGATACCCTTGTGAAAAAAAAGCTACCTGGTTGAAGTAACAATTTTGTGGTAAAAACATTTTTTTTTATTTTCACGGCTCAACGCTATTAACTTTTGTGAAGCCCCCAGAGGTTCAAAGTGCTCAATAAACATCTAGATAAATTCCATGAGGGTTCTAGTTTCCAAAATGGGGTCACATGTGGGGGAGCTCCACTGTTTCGGCACCTCAGGGGCTCTCCAAACGCAACATGGTGCGGCTAACGATTCCAGCTAATTTTCTGTTCAAAAAAGTCAAATGGCGCTCCTTCCCTTCCGAGTCCTGCCGTGCGCCCAAACAGTGGTTTTTCGCCACATATGAGGTATCTGCGTGTTCAGTAGAAATTGCCCAACAAATTTTGGGGGTTCATTTAATCCTGCTACCCTTGTGAATATGCAATATTTGAGGCTAAATTAACATTTTTGTTGCAAAAAGTAAAATGTTCATTTTTTCCTTCCACATTGCTTTAGTTACTGTGAAGCACCTGAAGGGTTAATAACCTTTTCTAATGTGGTTTTGAGTAGCCTGAGGGGTGCTGTTTTTGGAATAGTGTCACTTTTGGGTGTTTTGGGTCATGTAGACCTTTCAAAATCGCTTCAAATGTGATGTGGTCCCTAAAAAAAGTGGCTTTGTAAATTTTGTTGTAAAAATGAGAAATTGCTCATAAACTTTGAACCCCTATAACTTCCTTAAATTTTTTTTTTTCCCAAAATTGTTCTGATGTAAAGTAGACATGTGGGAAATGTTATTTATTAATTATTTTGTGTCATATGTCTCGTTGGTTTTAGAGCATAAAAATTCAAAGTTTGAAAATTACAAAATTTTCAAAATTTTCGCGAAATTTCCGTTTTTTTCACAAAGAAACGCAAAAAATATCGGCCTAAATTTACCACTAACATGAAGCCCAATATGTCATGAAAAAACAATCTCAGAATCACCGGGATCCGCTGAAGCGTTCCAGAGTTATAACCTCATAAAGTGACACTGGTCAGAATTGCAAAAAATGGCCTGGTCTTTAGGGTCAAAATAGGCTTGGGGCTGAAGGGGTTAAAGAATTGAAGGCAGGAAATAGTGACATTGCTTTTTTTTCTACAGATCACATTTTAGCTTTACTTTGTTGACTGGGACAGAGTCAGTAGACACTTTTTGATTGTGAAGGGTAGATTTAATGAATTATGACATCTTTGTTCTGATGAGAACAACTATATTCACTATACTCACTAGTGGCGCAACAACAATAGTAAACCCGCTCCATTATTTGTTATCTATAAGCTTTATAACATATTAATAAAAATTAAAATAAAAAAAAAACAAGGAATCTTTTCTAACAATTTTCCTTTTTAAAATTAAAATTAATCCTAAACATATTTTTAATTTTATTATTTTTATCCCCTTCACCCTGGAAGTATTTTGAGATTTTACAAATATTGGTCAAATAGCTATAACTTTTTCATTTTACCATTTTTAACTATGTTTTATAATTTACAGCAGTTATTTTTTTTAAAACAAAATTTGCCTTTTTAATATTATTTAAACAATTTAAAAAGGCCATTTGTTTCACATTTAACCTACATTATTAATTACGTAAAACTCAATCAAAATCCTAAAAACAAAAGTGTTTAGGTCCGTGGCTGTCTTTGAAGCTGAGATATAGGAGTTTTTTGGTGGTGACATTGGACTTGAGAGTTAGAGGAAAAGAAGAGTATCTCTACCGGTGCATGGGTGCATAAATTCTGTAATAGTACCTGCCTGAGATATACTGAAAACGCTAATAGACTAAAGACTCTCATAGCATATTTTTGCTAAAAAAATGAAATCCAAAATATAAAGTTTTTCCCATGGATGCGATCATGTAATTATAGAGTTACGCAATCTTTATAGAAATGCATGATTCCCATTCTGTTTTCTTCTGTCTCTTACTCTTCCTGTTTCCCACTCAGATTAAGGGGCTATGTGGCGCCCCTGACCTGGTCAGGCACCACTGAGTACTGCACCCATGCTGGGGACAGTACAATACAGGTAATCCAGAAGGCTGACAGGGGTGTGGAACACAGGCGCATAGTGATCAGGTCTCACACATGTACCCATGAGAGGACCCCTGGGGATCCCAGGAGGGGGAAAAGCCTTGACCTTCACTGGAATAGTGGAGGGGGCCAAAAGCCTCCATCTCCTCTCAAGGGGTGTGGTAAGAGAATCTGGTTGCTAGGTGGCGTAGGCAAGAACAGGAGAGGAGGAGCAGTGAGTCAGTTAGAAGAGAACTCCAGAGGGCTCAGTGAGGAGCAGACCTGTGGGGCTGTTGCTGTCTAACAGCGCCCGCGCAGTGGCTACTGACGGGGGAGAACGGTCAACTAGGAGTGCTGCCTGAAAGCCAGCTTCAGCTAGAGAGAAAGCACGGAATGGGAAGTAAGGAGACTGCTAGAGAGCACCAGGCCCAACCGGGCGGCAGACCCCGAAGTGAAGATAGATCCAGCTTTCTTCTGCTAAACCTGCCGGTGTGGGGCTCTCAAAGCCCACACCACAACACCACAAAAGCCGCAGCCACGTAACCGCAGTGAGGGCCCATAGGTCACAGGAGGCAAGCAGCTGGAGTGGCCTGGTCCGGGGAACAAGCAAACGGCAAACAAAAGGGGGAGAGAGGCTGTAGCATCTTCCCTGGGTGACCCCCATAGGGACTCAAAGTCGGGGTCACCCCAAACCACCAAGGGCTAAGGAAGGCGAGTCAGTAGTCACCCTCATAAAGTCAGCCTGAAGGATACCTGGTTCCCATCTGGTTCATCCCAGCTACGCCCGGGCTACTCACCCTGCCATCAAATGTGAGTAAAGCCCTTGAAAGACATTTCTGCCTGTGTGAGTCATTCTGCGACTTGTGGTACTACAAACCTACACAGGGCCCTGGGGCTTGCCTCACTCTCAGGAGGCTACTACATCCGACTGCACCCACCATCAGCCCCAGGCGTCCCCTAACCTGCAGTGGCGGTCCCCACTGACCGCAATACTGAGAGTGGCGTCACGATCAAAACAGAAGATTTCCTACCTGTGACCAGCACCAGCTACGTGGAGTCCCTGGAGGTATGCACCGACACTGCACTTGTGGGGCTTCACATCTGGCGTCACGAACAGGATAAGGACTAGACCTGTTCAGACAGGTGACCATGTGCCTGGGCGGTCCGCTTGAAAAATTGGAAGCGCCGCCATATTGCCACCATGAAAAGCGCGCTGAAAAACAACAGCAGCCCGCGCTGGAAGAAGTTACCGCCCACGAAGAGGTGTGGCTACCCAGAGATCCCCTGCAGAGTTCTGACCTTGCCAGCTATGAGAGTGGAAGCGTCCAGAGACGTCGGGAAGGAAAGAGAGCCACAAGCCTGCTGCTGGGAGAGGAGCTGCTGAAAGAGGCAGAGCAGAAACTGAACAGCTTGCTATCTGAGGCAACGGCGAGTCCACAGCTGGAGAGTCGTGCAGAAGAGGGCGCAGAAGAAATGGCGTCTGACCGCAGAAATCCAGAACCGGGCTCCGCTGCCTGGTGGTATCGGGAGCTGGCCCAGTTCTGCGACCGACTGGAGAACCGGGTTGTGGAGCAGATCCGGGAAGAACGAATGGAAATGCTGGAGATGACCGCGGCGGTTCGGGCCTATGAAAGGAGAGCCACGCGCCGAGTGCCAGACAGGACGGCGATGACGCAGACCCCGATGCTGCCACCGGTGGGTGAGTCGAGTGATGCCCCGGCCAGCGCAAGTGCCCCGACCCCTGCTGCCACGCCCGCGGTCCCCGAAGAGGTGTCCGGTGCGGCGACGCTGAAGCAGGCCGCAGCCACGCCAGGTGCGGCCTTCCAAGCCCCAGCGGCCGCAGCGATGCCCTGCTCGACCCACCAAGACCCGGTCCCTGCAGCAACGCCCAGTCCGGCCCGCAAAGAACCGGCTGCCACCGCGACCCTCATCCGCGTCGCAGGCGTAACGCTGACCCAGGCCGCCGCCCTGCTAGGCCCGGCCCGCCGAGACCCCACCGCCGCAGCAACGCTCGTCCGCGCCGCAAGTGAGGTGCTGAACCAGGCCGCAGCCACGCCAGGCGCGGCCCGCCAAGCCCAGACTGCTGCAGCGACGTCCAGCCCAGCCTGCACAGATCCCATCGCAGCTGCGACGCCGATCCAGGCCGCCGCCATCCAGGGCGCAGCCCGCCAAGACCAGGCCGCCGCCATCCAGGGCGCGGCCCGCCAAGACCAGGCCGCCGCCATGCCAGGCGCGGCCCGCCAAGAAGAGATTACCTCATCGTTTACCCCGGCCTGCAAGGCCAGAGCAGACACCGCTCCCCAGTCCAGAGAGGTCCCTGCTAGGAAGACCCTGATAGGAGAGGACCCCGAATACTGGAGGCTGAAGGCTGACCTAGAGGCCCAGTTCCCACAAGAGATGGTGGATCGGTATCTGCTCCCTCCGCATACCCCCAAGGAGATTCAGGCAACCCCTGCAGCCGCACCAGAGAGTCCACCGCCCAGACCAGCTGAAGAAAGCCCATCCCCAGCACTGCCACAACCAGAGTGCAGCGAAGAACTAAGGGGGAGAGGAGGCCAGGAAGCTGAGAGGCTGACTCCAGAGCCATACCCAGAGCCGGAGATGTTACCCTATTCCCGTTGGGATGAGGAAGACCTGACACCGTCCGCTGACGAAGATCTGCCTAAAAGTCTCACCTGGGAGTTTGCAAGCTGTACCACGCAGAGTTCAGGCCGCAAGACAAGGCGTCGCAATAGAACAACGCTGTCCCCTGCACCACAGTCTCCAGAGCAGAGAGAAGTTGCAGCCAGAGACCTACAGGAGAAAAGGTTACTGAGAAGGTCCAGAGCCCAGGTCAGAGGACCCCTTTGCAGAGGAGTAGTGGAAGATTTCAACTTGAAAAGCGGATATGGCTTTATTGTAGCCCCTGGTATCAAAGAAGGGATATTTGTCAACAGAAGAGATGTGAGCGCTCATCTGCCTAGAGGACACCCTGGCAGAAACCTAAAGATGGGGGATTCAGTACAATTCACTATGCATGAAGGCGAAAGAGGACTGTACGCGCTTGACGTAGCACTATGTACCAGCAAACCTTACAGCCACCCCATGCTACAAGAAAGAAAAGACAGAGATAGAGACACAGATGAAGATCAAGAGAGAAAAGACAAGGAACCTACAGATGAAACTACCTCAGATGACGACAAAGAGCAAGGAAACAACAGGTGCCGCAGCCCAGCAGGCCCAAGCCCTGGTAAAGAGGAGTAGAGAAAAGTAAAGAAAGAAGTACAGAAGTTAAAGTTTTGAAAAGTTTTGTTTTGCAACGTTTAAGCATGTGCCCACAAAAACTATTGTGAGAAAACCATAAACCTTAAGGCTATGAACTGGCTATAGCCACAAACTCTCGCAGTGTAAATAGTTACACCAGAGGGCACCACCACCACCAGAGTCAGCCTGTTTAGGGGCTTGGCTCGTCTGCAACCAGGAGGAGCCCGTCCGTATATAGGGCCTTGGCTCACCTGCAACCAGAGAGCATGCCTGTTTATGGGGCCTGGCTCTCCACCACAAAGAGGGTACCTGGTCAGCACCAACTGTGGAGGCCGCCTCTGCATCCTGCCAGAAGAGGCTAAAGGCGCGGATCCACCAGGCCAGGTATACCCTGAAACCACCAGCCCATGTAAGCCGCCTCTACATCCTGCCAGAAGTGGCTGAAGCCGCGGCCAACGTGAGAGGGTTTTGGGTGGGTTAACGGACTTGTGGGTGGAGGGTGGTGATGTATGGTACCTGGTGCTTTTAAATGTTTTACATGTTTTAATGTTTTATGCATTTTAAAATGTTGTCTTGCAGCCCGAGGACGTGCTGGTGATAACTAAGGGGGAATGTGGCGCCCCTGACCTGGTCAGGCACCACTGAGTACTGCACCCATGCTGGGGACAGTACAATACAGGTAATCCAGAAGGCTGACAGGGGTGTGGAACACAGGCGCATAGTGATCAGGTCTCACACATGCACCCATGAGAGGACCCCTGGGGATCCCAGGAGGGGGAAAAGCCTTGACCTTCACTGGAATAGTGGAGGGGGCCAAAAGCCTCCATCTCCTCTCAAGGGGTGTGGTAAGAGAATCTGGTTGCTAGGTGGCGTAGGCAAGAACAGGAGAGGAAGAGCAGTGAGTCAGTTAGAAGAGAACTCCAGAGGGCTCAGTGAGGAGCAGACCTGTGGGGCTGTTGCTGTCTAACAGCGCCCGCGCAGTGGCTACTGACGGGGGAGAACGGTCAACTAGGAGTGCTGCCTGAAAGCCAGCTTCAGCTAGAGAGAAAGCACGGAGTGGGAAGTAAGGAGACTGCTAGAGAGCACCAGGCCCAACCGGGCGGCAGACCCCGAAGCGAAGATAGATCCAGCTTTCTTCTGCTAAACCTGCCGGTGTGGGGCTCTCAAAGCCCACACCACAACACCACAAAAGCCGCAGCCACGTAACCGCAGTGAGGGCCCATAGGTCACAGGAGGCAAGCAGCTGGAGTGGCCTGGTCCGGGGAACAAGCAAACGGCAAACAAAAGGGGGAGAGAGGCTGTAGCATCTTCCCTGGGTGACCCCCATAGGGACTCAAAGTCGGGGTCACCCCAAACCACCAAGGGCTAAGGAAGGCGAGTCAGTAGTCACCCTCATAAAGTCAGCCTGAAGGATACCTGGTTCCCATCTGGTTCATCCCAGCTACGCCCGGGCTACTCACCCTGCCATCAAATGTGAGTAAAGCCCTTGAAAGACATTTCTGCCTGTGTGAGTCATTCTGCGACTTGTGGTACTACAAACCTACACAGGGCCCTGGGGCTTGCCTCACTCTCAGGAGGCTACTACATCCGACTGCACCCACCATCAGCCCCAGGCGTCCCCTAACCTGCAGTGGCGGTCCCCACTGACCGCAATACTGAGAGTGGCGTCACGATCAAAACAGAAGATTTCCTACCTGTGACCAGCACCAGCTACGTGGAGTCCCTGGAGGTATGCACCGACACTGCACTTGTGGGGCTTCACAGCTACACAGGTCAGAATTGAAACATCAAGCTGTCCAGCCTGTCTCTCTACATCTCTACAATGTTAACTTGCTTTCCAGCAGCTTCTGACTCCTGGTCAGGTGTTTGGGACCACTCCAAGTCCCTTTATATACCCTCTGCTACCAGCACAGGGTGCTGATTATTCTTTGCCATTTGGATGCTGAGCCAGGAGGTAGCAGGAGCTGCTGTAACCCTCTGTTGAAGTTGCTTTGGTGGTTGAAGTCTTGGTGCTGACTGCAGCAGTTTATCGTTGTGTTTTTCTTCTGTCTATCTTCTTTCCCAGGTATGTTGTTCCAGTGCAGCAGTGGGCAATTGTCCCTTACCTGCCAACTCACTAGCCGGGACTATTGTAGGGTCACTAAGGGCTTCAGGTTCCTGCTCGGTAACAGGTGAGGAACCTGTATAGGGACTGGCTAGGAGTGCAGGGTACAGTGGCAGGTAAGTGTCCATCTTCCCTCTCACTAGCGCTAGGGGCCACTGTTGTTATAATGCCCCCAGTGTACCCCTTATTTGTCATGGTGTAACCCCTGTTGTTGTGTGTTTTTGCCTCATGCTGGGCTTTCCCTAAAGCTGTGTCATGACACAAGCACGGTGAGGCACAATTGCTGCCAATGCTTGTGCTGTATAATAGCCATGTAAGCAGTGAGGTGGAAAGAAGGGGCACAGGGTTATCATACTTTTGCCTTTTTTAGATAAAGGGCTGTGGAAGAGAAAGCGCAATAGGGTCTTACCCAGGTGATGGGAGGGTGAAAGAAAGTGTTACACTCACCTATAATGGTTGTGCCAGTCACAACCACTATGCACGCATATGAGAATCCAAGTCCGGCAGCAGTCCCAGGATTGGCTGATAACAGAGAGTGGACGAGGAAAAGGGTTGTAATCCGCGCCAAGGACTCAGAAGATTCAATGGAGATTTATGCTTCTTTTATTGGCATGCACATGTCTACGCGTGATGTTCCTTGCTTGCTGTCCTGACGAAGGAAGCTGTGACTCCTGAAACGCGTAGACATGTGCATGCCAATAAAAGAAGCATAAATCTCCATTGAATCTTCTGAGTCCTTGGCGCGGATTACAACCCTTTTCCTCGTCCACTTTTGCCTTTTTTGGCAGCCCGATAGGGAATGAATGGAACAACAATAGGAGGTCCAATCTGTAACTCAATTTTGTAATGGGGATAAAATTGCTCCCATGTGTCGATCGCGATCAGCAAGTTGTAACATCTTGACGACAAAGGAAAACTTTTTGTTACACTGGTCAAAATCTTTTAGCAACTTATTGGAGCATATCAGTGCAATACAGGTAACAGCAAAAAGTTATTAACATAAAAAAGTAGCGGTATTATCATTATTTTCCAAAAAAGAAGGAATCAGATAAAGAAAATTTTGAAACTTCAACTCACCTACACAAGTTACATATAATTGATATGAACCTTCCACCAAGTCATCTGGAAACTGAATTGTAGCATAGCTATCAGCAACTGAATCTTTAAAAAACAAACCAAAAATAGTCAGTTTTATATAGTATAAATAATCCCTCCCAGATTGGTGGGGGATGGGAGAGGGGGGCTATCTGGACCACCACAATCCTCATAATGAAGGAGTTATACCTTCATGAAAGTGGAGCGTTATCATTAACTAGTTTACCATGTTTTTAAAAGTAACAAAAGCAACAGCGCCAGGTAGCAGCTATAAAGTAAATCTAAATTTATAGTGCCTAAAAATTGTGGTATACTAAAACCTGACAAAAATTGAATATCCCACATCTATAAATCCTTGCAAATAAATGAAAACTCAAATGAGATAAAGTCTTACCGTTCACGTGGTGCAGGTAACTCAATGCAACGTCGTGTTTTATTCCTGCAGCCTTGTGGAAAAATCAAAAAAGACGACTTTATATAAAATACATTCTTAACTTTCAAACAAAAAGTCTTCATTCTTAGTCTTAAGGCTGCTTTACACACAGTGACATCGCTAGTGATGTCGCTGCCGAACGCACCGGCTCCCGTCGTTTGTGCGTCACAGGAAAATCGCTGCCCGTGGCGCACAAAATCGTTGGGAGCCGTCACACGGACTTACCTGCCTAGCGACGTCGCTGTGGCCGGCGAACCGCCTCTTTTCTCAGGGGGCAGGTCGTGTGGCGTCACAGCGACGTCACACGGCAGGCGGCCAATAGAAGCGGAGGGGCGGAGAGCAGCTGAAGGAAAGACACGCCCACTTCATTGCCGGAGGACGCAGGTACGGTGTTGTTCGTCGTTCCCGGGGTGTCACACGTAGCGATGTGTGCTGCCTCAGGAACGACGAACAACTTGCGTCCACAACGAGCAACGATATTATGAAAATGAACAACGTGTCATCGATCAACGATTAGGTGAGTATTTTAGATCGTTAACACTCGCTCGAAGGTGTTTCATGCAACAACATCGCTAACGAGGCCGAATGTGCGTCACGAATTCCGTGACCCCAACAACATCTCGTTAGCGATGTTTTTGCGTGTAAATGGGCTTTAAGTCTATTCACTGCTGGAAAACCTCTCAATAATGGGCCCCACAATGATTCACCTTCTTGACTTTGATACTCATTGCTGTGTCACACGCACTGGCATGCAGGGATTAGCGTCTGACGGAAGGATCAAATAAGTGCTATGGCCCATTAGCGGGCCAATCAACCAGGCAATCTTCATAGACCGTTTCTAAAATATTGGCGCTGCGTGTAGGACTTCTGGGTCAAACTGCACATGTTGATATCGTGAAATGTCTACATCAAGATTAGTATCAGGCCTTCTGACAACTCTAGGTATTTGTGTGTGTGTCTCTCTCTTCACTCTCTCTCTCTAATATATAAATAAATATATATATATATATATATATATATATAATATATATAATATATATATATATATATATATATATATATATATATATATATATATATATATATATGGATTGTTGGCAGTTATGAATTAGGCCTGGCAACAAATTCAGATCTACTAACTCTACCAACTACTGGACTATGGACATCAGCATCCCATGTCATCAATGCTCTCATGGATGAAAATCTCTCCAATTATGTTTTAAGGGAACCTGTCACCAGGTTTTCCCCATATAAAGTATGGCCGGCATCTGTAAGTACTCATATCGATCATTCTAGATTGCTGTATATATGTCCCAAATTTGCTCTGCAAATTGCTTTTATTATAACCACTTTTGGTGCAGTCTAGCCCATTGGACATCTCTGGTGTTCATCCTGCGCCTTCTCTCTTCTTGCGATCACCGTCCTCCTCCCCTTCTTCGTGTGGATGACACATCCTACATCATTCACACAGTGTTCCCCATCGCGCTCCTGCGCATGCGCACTTCTTTCTGCCCTGCTGACGGTAGAGCAAAGCACTATAGTGCGCATGCGCAAGAAAAGACCAAAGAGCGCTGGTACATGGACACTACAATAATTTGCTCTACTCTTGGTAAAGCAGAGAGAAGTGCATCTGTGTAGGAGCGTGATGGGGAACAATATGTGGATTATGACGCCCTGGCAAAATCAGGTAGTCACACAATAGGCCCCCACATAACACCTTCCCTCACCTAGGGAACATACAGCCATCCTGAAACCCTAGTCACCCCCCCTTAGGGCAAGACAAGCACACCAGTGGGCGGGACCAGGCGGTTAGGGAACGCCCACCTAGGGGTCTGGAGAGCCCAGGGCTGGAAAACAGTTAGTTTTAAGTAGGAGTTGAAGTTTGAAGCTCGAGTTGGGAGGAGTGGAGCCCAGGTCTCTGCTATAGGCCTGAGGCTGAGCTAACAGGAGTCTGGGTCGGAGCCCGGACACATTGGCTAGGTGGTAGACGGTGGTCTCCGTCGGCAGGCGACGGGAAGATGGCAGTCGGAGTTCAGAGGTGGACCGGGACAGGGTTGGAGCCCGCCGGTACCGACACCAGAGATCCGTTCCTGAAACTGTGCATAGAGGGGGTACTCGGACCCTGAAGCCAGGACCGAAACCAACGGCTTAGCTAATCAATCGATTGAGAGCAGGATTATAGGTCCTGTCCCAACCTAAAGCGGGCTTTACACGCTACGATATCGTTAATGAATTATCGTCGGGGTCACGTTGTTTGTGACGCACATCCAGATTCATTAACGAGATCGCAGCGTGTAACACTTAAGAGCGATCTTAAATGATCGCAAAAGAGGGCAAAATCATTTGCCGTGGAGAGGTCATCCTGAAACAAAAAATCATTTTCAGGATGTTAGCGATGTTGTTCCTCGTTCCTGCGGCAGCACACATCACTGTGTGTGACATCGCAGGAGCGACGAACATCTCCTTACCTGCCTCCAGCGGCAATGAGGAAGGAGGAGGTGGGCGGGATGTTTACGTCCCGCACATCTCAGCCCCTCCGCTTCTATTGGCCGCCTGCCGTGTGACGTCGCTGTGACGCCGCACCACCCGCCCCCTTAGAAAGGAGGCAGTTCACCGGCCAGAGCGACGTCGCAGGGCAAGTAAGTCCGTGTGACAGGAGTAAGCGAGGTTGTGCGCCACGGGCAGCGATTTGCCCGTGTCGCACAACCGACGGGGGCGGGTACGATCACTTGCGATCTCGCAAGCGAGATCGCAGTGTGTGAAGCCCCCTTAAGTCCCGAAAAGTAGACAACTACCCACAGAGAAGGATAGGGCCATCGCCAGGGCCTGTAGATCTCACAGGTCAGCGTCAGTGGGCACGGCTCCTCAGGCACACAAAAAGCCGGGAGCGGACTCCTGTGTTCCAGACCGGGAAGTCCAATCAAACAACAAACTAGTGCAGAGGAAGAGACGGCGACCACCAACCCGGGTGGGGGATCAGAGTACTCCGGCACACTGTATACCCCACAAGAATAGAAACAGGTTGCTTAATCAGGTATTTTTATTGATCAAAAAAAATCTTGATAACAGATGACACATGCATTTGTCCAAAAAAGTCGACGTTTCAGCCGTTGGGCCTTCGTCAGACTGGACTATTATCACATGTAAGGCGTAAGTTATCTTTTGGTATGTATATATTAGTCAGGAAAACGGACATATGTATGCCAGGAGAGCGATATCAACGTAGAAAAAATATAGCACTCACCGGTTATATTGCTGTGCATAGTACCGTTTATTCAAAGGTGGAGGTTACATGTGTGGAGAGGGCTGGTGGGGAGAGGGAGTACACGACGTACGTGGCAGACTTTGCCTTGTTGCATTATGATAGTGCCCACCCGGGGCATGTACTGAGATCTGTCCCCTTCAGTCAATTTTTAAGGTTAAATAGGGTCACGAATAATCCTGATACTGCTGTTGCCCAGACAAATGACCTCAGGCAAAGGTTTTTGGAAAGGGGGTATCCCTCTAATCTTATTAATTTAAAGCAAAAACAAGCGGAATGTAAGATTCAATCCGAGAAAAATATCTCCAGCAAAAATCTGGGTAACACACCTGCCAAAAAATTGAATCGTTTTATTTTTAATTTTAAATATGGCCCGATGGATCGGATGATCAAAACAATCATAAATAAAAACTGGCACATAATTGAAGGAGTATCAGAGCTCAGGGAAATGGCCCTTAATAAACCCCTGGTGACGCATAGAAGATGCAAAAATATTGGCGATATCATAGTAAAGAAACGTTATGTACCTCCTAAAACCTGGTTACACCAGGATGGTCCTATAGGTAACTATAGATGTGGAAACTGTTCTTTTTGCAGTTTTCACATGACGGGTAATTCCTTTATAATTGGTGGCCATTCACACTATGTGAGGCATTTGATAACCTATAGGACTAAAATGGTCGTTTATGTGATTTTCTGCCCGTGCCAATATTTTTTACATTGGAAAGACTATACGACAGCTCTTCATAAGATTCAGAGAGCATAGGAATTCCATTCATAGTGGAATAGGGGCAACCAGGTTAATAAATCACATAAAAGAATATCATAATTCTGATTGTAATGTATTGTCCTTTGCAGGTATCGAATTGATTGAACCTAGTGCCAGAGGAGGGGATACTCATAAAATGTTATTGAGAAAGGAAGCTGAATATATTATGAGATTTAATGCAACAGGCCCTCTAGGGTTAAATGATAAAAATGATCTAAGTGTGTTTCTAGGATGATTTATGAGGCATTTGGCTTTAGATGTATATATTTATATCTTTGCTGCAAATTGTTGCTAATTTTCAAGTTTTGTATATATATCTTGATTTTAATATATGTTTTAATCACTTGACATCAGCCACATTTTGGATGTGGATAAAACGGACATGATGTCATACCTAATCAGACCAGCTGAAGCACCGGACAGGTGCGAAACGGCCGTCGTCTGCCACGTACGGCGTGTACTCCCTCTCCCCACCAGCCCTCTCCGCACATGTAACCTCCACCTTTGAATAAACGGTACTATGCACAGCAATATAACCGGTGAGTGCTATATTTTTTCTACGTTGATATCGCATGATCACTGACCCATATATATATATGCACCCCGGTTTTGCTTTGTTCCTGGCCCCTGGACATGAGACTTTTTCCTAAATTGGATATAGTGAATTGCTGAGTAGTGCCCTGGAATCCCTTCCTCACCTCTGTATGCCAGGAGAGCCCCTGCAAATGTGATATCTGTTGTATAGTTCTCTTCAGCAATTGTGATACTTAATTGGCTATTGAACTATGTCACATGGCAGGGATCACCCAGACACGCTCCACGCAGAGCAGCAAATGGATCATATCTCACATCGGTCCAGCCGGAATTAGCACACTACTGCTGTTCCCTGCATTAGTGTTCCTAGGAATAGTTCCTTATCCCAATATCTTCTTTAATACATAGGAGAGTGGATTATTTACTCCCAGTACCGAATGGTTTACCCTGCCTGACCATCTACATGACATCACGGCCATATGTAGAATAAAGCACTCTATACCTACAATTAAGTATCGCAATTGCTGAAGAGAACTGTGCAACAGATATCACATTTGCAGGGGCTCTCCTGGCTTACATATGTCCGTTTTCCTGACTAATATATACATACCAAAAGATAACTTCCGCCTTACATGTGATAATAATCCAGACAAATGCATGTGTCATCTGTTATCAAGATTTTTTTTGATCAATAAAAATACCTGATTAAGCAACCTGTTTCTATTCTTGTGGGGTATACAGTGTGCCGGAGTTCTCTTTCCAAATTGATATAAATTTTCTCCTGAGCACCTGTGATTCAGTGACGCAGAGCTCTATCCCAGATATTGGGGACCAGAGTACAACCGGCCGCGGCGGCCGGCCATCAGCACCTTGGTTTACCAAGACTCGTGTGATTCATTACACCACTATTAAATCTACTCTTATAAAATCGTTTATTATAATGAGTTAAAACAGAACAAACATATTGTTCTTCTTATAAATAGGCATAGAAACATAAACATGCAGATCAAGTGCAGGTGCAAGTGTCAGACAAACAGTGCCCTCGCCTAGGGACAGCCCCAGACAATGTAGCTGAATAAGTGAGGTGGGGGTATAAATTCGTCACTGTCAGAATGATACTGCTTGGTATGTGCTGTGACTCTCCCTCACAAGTTAGCTTACTTCACTTGGATTGAGCCTAAGTTGGCATAGTAGATGTATGTCAGACTCACCGTCCTAGCTCATCTCTTAGCGGGGGTTACCACCACCAAGTAATCGTGATAAACATATAGTACAGATATAACAAACCATAGACAACAGAGACAATAAGCGTTAGGTGTCCAGGGTTCTACTGTAACATAGATTTCCCTAATATAACAATACTGGATGGTTAGATTAGAGTCTAGGATGCCACTTAGCTTGTGGATCTCCTAGCTCTCCCGACGCGTTTCACCCCCCTAACGCAGTATAGGGGATCATCAGGGGATATATAGAGGAATCATTCCTTGGAGAGAATGACACAAGGTAGTAGATCCCTGTGGTAAAGTACTTGTGTTCTTAGAAAGATGCCAGGGAGACTATCTCCAAAACCAAATAGTAGTTTCAACTTCCCATCGGATAGTGCCTTGACTCTCCGGGGTTGAAGGTACAGGTATAACGGGTTTGTCTATTGTAACCATGAAATTAGATCCATTCCTGATGTTCAGGTTATCACTAAGTGTCTGGATCAAAATTGGGTCCTTTTGTCGACCAGACAGATAGAATGACCTATAGGGTTTAAAGAATACAGCTCCTCCAGATGTGGCTGATCACTGGTTTTTTCCTGTAGGGAACAGTTCATATATGGGAGTGGACAAACGGGTGCAGAGGTCCCTAGTTGCCTGCGTTCAGACCGTGTGTAAGGTTTATTCTTTTCTCCTGTAAGGAGGCAAAGAGGGGAGGTATATCATGGGACTGTGGCTGCCTGTAGACCCCGAGTATATATTCCCAGCCTATGGGCTCAACCAGCAAGGACTGTTAGTCCCGAGTGGAACCCACTCTAAGTACGCTGGGAGCCCACGGTCCAAGGATGCCAGGGGAAGATGCCAGGGGAGACCAACCACGTCTGCTTGTTACACATGTGATTCATTCAATAGTGAGTAACCAAACACCCCCTGGTATGTCCGGGCGCGCAGGCCCCTGCCATTGCCTTACCCTGCAAAGAGACACTGGGTCCCGAGCAACGATCCCTACCCACGGAAGGGTTAATGTCGCGGGCGGGGAGGGCGCTGCGCTCAACCACTGCTCGGGTCCGGCTGCTGCTGCTGCTTGCTCGGTCGGTGGCTCGAGCGGTGGGGCCGGATCCCGGGGACTGGAGCGGCGCTCCTCGCCCGTGAGTGAAAGGGGTGGTTTGGTGTAGGGATATTGTCCGTGACGCCACCCACGGTTTGTGGTGATGTTGGGACACCACCGCTGCTCTGTACGGGGATCCCGGGAGTGTTGACAGGGAGCAGCTGAGATGTTTTCTCCCCTCCGTGGGTAGGGGGGTTTTTGGTGGTCCCGGGGCCCGGTGGTGGAGGTCGGAAGGTGGGATGTGGGGCCTGGCCGGGTGCAGGGTCGCGGGGCAGCGCAGTGCCAGACGGCACGGTGGTACTTACTCAGCCAGTAATGCACACGGAGTCTCTTGTAAAACAAACGGCTGGATGGACGAGTCCCACAGACGGCTGCGGCGGTCACTCCCGGTAGGTTAGCGGTAACTGTCTCTCCCTTCACCGGTGTTTTGTTCTCGGCCCCAATGGCTTCCCACTGATAACATACCGCTGGGGAGAGGGCTGACTAGGGGAGCCCTTCCTTTGCCCGCAGGCTCTGGCCCTGGGAGCTCTAGCTCTGGCGGTAGCTTTCTCTCCCTCACGGTTTGGACGGTTGCCTTCAGTCGGGTCTTTACTGCTGGGAAACCCCGGAGGTTCCCGTCGCTGACGGATTTGACCGGTTTTACGGTGACTCCTAGCCTTGTCAGGGTCCGTAGGCCCTGCCAGATGGTGCTGGCCTCTCTTCGCTCCCAGATCCGGTACCGGCGGCCCACCGCCCGTCCCCGGTCCTTACGGTTGTACGTCAATCGGCCTCTCCTGCAGACGGTCACCACCGTCTGCCAACCTTGCTGTCAGGTGCCCGGGCTACGTACCCGGACACGGCCAGTCAGTTCCTCCACTACTACTTCCTCACTCTACAACTCCTCAAACTGTTCTGCCCTCCTTTTCCCGCCTCCAGGACTGTGAACTCCTTGGTGGGTGGAGCAAACCGCCTGGCTCCGCCCCACCTGGTGTGGACATCAGTCCCTGGAGGAAGGCAACAAGGATTTGTGTTTGACTTCGGTGTTCCTAACCGGGGTGTAGGGTGTGTTGTTGCAGTACCTGTGACGTCCTGGCTTGTCCAGGGCGCCACATTAACATCCAGCTGCCACTACATCTCCCCCGGGTGTCCCACAACAGCAGCGGTGGTGTCCCACTTCACCACACTGGGTGGCGTCACGAACTGAATACGGCCAAGCCCGTACAACTACGTCCCCCCTTTTATTTGGCATGTCCGCGCGACCCTCAGGTCCGGAGGATCCCTCGAGCCACACAGCGGGTCCGGATCCGAGCAGCCCGGCTGCTACAGGCGTGGGGGCGGCACATGGATGACATAGGAAGTGTCATCCACACGGAGCTGTTATAGAGGACGGTGATCGCAAGAAGAGAGGAGGCGCTGGATGAAGACCAGAAACACTCATCGGGCTGGATTGTCCCATAGGTGGGTATAATAAAAGCAATTTTTTTTGCCTTGCAGAGCAGATTGGAGACATATATACAGCAATCTAGAGTAATCTACCTGAGGGCTTACAGGAGCTGGTCATACTTTACACCGGATCAAGACTGATGATGCCCAATTGACTGGACTGCCCCGCAGGTGATTACTGTATAATATAAGGCCTATTTTACATTATACAGAGCATCCTGGGCTTTTATATACACGATGTTCCAAATTATTATGCAAATTGGATATAAGTGTCCTAGCGATTAATAATGAAACTCATTGCTGGTCTTGTATCTCAGGGTTCTTTGGATCTCTGAAATCAATCTCAGGTACCTGTGATAATTAGTTTGCCAGGTGAGGCCCAATAAAAGGGAAACTGGATATTCCACAATATTAAGCAGCCACAGTTTTCAAGTAACATGGGAAAGATAAAGGATCTCTCTGCTGCCGAAAAGCATCAAATAGTGCAATGCCTTGGACAAGGGATGAAAACATTAGATATTTCACAAAAACGTAAGCGTGATCATTGTACTGTGAAGAGATTTGTGGCTGATTCAGAGCATATACATGTTCGTGCTGATAAAGGCAGAATGAGGAAGGTTTCTGCAAGGCAAGTCCATCGGATTAAGAGAGCAGCTGCTAAAAAGCCATTACAAACCAGCAAACAGATATTTGAAGCTGCTGGAGCCTCTGGAGTCCCTCGAACCCTGAAATTGTAGGATCCTTCAAAAGCTTTCTGTGGTGCATAAACCTACTATTTGGACACCCCTAACCAGTGCTCACAAGCAGAAACGGTTGCAGTGGACCCAGACATACAGTACAGACCAAAAGTTTGGACACACCTTCTCTTTCAAAGAGTTTTCTTTATTTTCATGACTCTGAAATTTGTAGATTCACAATGAAGGCATCAAAATTATGAATTAACACATGTGGAATGAAATACTTAATAAAAAAATTGTGAAACAACTGAAAATAGGTCTTATATTCTAGGTTCTTCAGAGTAGCCACCTTTTCCTTTGATTACAGCTTTGTACATTTTTGGCATTCTCTTGATGAGCTTCAAGAGGTAGTCACTGGAAATGGTTTTCACTTCACAGGTGTGCCCTGTCAGGTTTAATAAGTGGCATTTCTTGCCTTATAATGGGGTTGGGACCATTAGTTGTGTTGTGCAGAAGTCTGGTGGATACACAGCTGATAGTCCTACTGAATAGACTGTTAGAAGTTGTATTATGGCAAGAAAAAAGCAGCTAAGTAAAGAAAAACGAGTGGCCATCATTACTTTAAGAAATGAAGGTCAGTCAGTCCGAAAAATTGGGAAAACTTTGAAAGTGTCCCCAATTGCAGTGGCGAAAACCATCAAATGCTACAAAGAAACTGGCTCACATGAGGACCGCCCCAGGAAAGGAAGACCAAGAGTCACCTCTGCTGCAGAGGATAAGTTTATCCGAGTCACCAGCCTCAGAAATCGCAGGTTAACAGCAGCTCAGATTAGAGACCAGGTCAATGCCACACAGAGTTCTAGCAGCAGACACATCTCTAGAACAACTGTTAAGAGGAGACTTTGTGCAGCAGGCCTTCATAGTAAAATAGCTGCTAGGAAACCACTGCTAAAGACAGGCAACAAGCAGAAGAGACTTGTTTGGGCTAAAGAACACAAGGAATGGACATTAGACCAGTGTAAATCTGTGCTTTGGTCTAATGAGTTTAAATTTGAGATCTCTGGATCCAACCATCGTGTCTTTGTACGATGCAGAAAAGGTGAACGGCTGGACTCTACATGCCTGGTTCCCACCGTGAAATATGGATGAGGAGGTGTGATGGTGTGGGGGTGCTTTGCTGGTGACACTGTTGGGGATTTATTCAAAATTGAAGGCATACAGAACCAGCATGGCTGCCACAGCATCTTGCAGCGGCGTGCTATTACATCCGGTTTGCATTTAGTTGAACCATAATTTATTTTTCAACAGTACAATGACCCCAAACACACCTCCAGGCTGTGTAAGGGCTATTTGGCTAAGAAGGAGAGTGATGGGGTGCTACGCCAGATGACCTGGCCCCCACAGTCACCAGACCTGAACCCAATCAAGATGGTTTGGGGTGAGCTGGACCGCAGAGTGAAGGCAAAAGGGCCAACAAGTGCTAAGCATCTCTGGGAACTCCTTCAAGACTGTTGACCATTTCCGGTGACTACCTCTTGAAGCTCATCAAGAGAATGCCAAGAGTGTGCAAAGCAGTAATCAAAGCAAAAGGTGTCTACTTTGAAGAACCTAGAATATAAGACATATTTTCAGTTGTTTCACACTTTTTTGTTAAGTATTTCATTCCATATGTGTTAATTCATAGTTTTGATGCCTTCAATGTGAATCTACAAGTCATGAAAATAAAGAAAACTCTTTGAATGAGAAGGTATGTCCAAACATTTGGTCTGTAATGTACATGAAGATTAATTTTCAAACAGTCTTGTTTACTGATGAGTGTCGAGCAACCCTGGATAGTCCAGATGGATGGAGTAGTGGATGGTTGGTGGATGGCCACCATGTCCCAACAAGGCTGCGACGTCAGCAAGGAGGTGGAGGAGTCATGTTTTGGGCCGGAATCATGGGGAGACCTCTGGTAGGCCCCTTTAGGGTTCCTGTTTCTTCCATGGTACAAAAAGCAGAAACGTGGCTTCAGTACCAAAATCATCTTCGTGCATGACAATACACCACCTCATGCTGCAAATAATACCTCTGTGTCATTGGCTGCTATGGGCATAAAGGAGATAAACTCATGGTGTGGCCACCATCTTCCCCTGACCTCAACCCTATAGAGAACCTTTGGAGTATCATCAAGCAAAACATCTATGAGGGTGTGAGCTAAACAGCAGCTGTGGGTGGCTATTCTGACATCATGCAAAGAAATTCAAGTAGAAACTCTCCAAAAACTCACAAGTTCAATAGATGCAAGAATTGTGAAGGTGATGGCCTGTTAGGATGTTTTGGGGTTAAATAGCTTTCTATTTCAGTGAATGTGACTCCTAATCCTGCAAATTCCGCAAATGAGCATTTTCAGTTCTTTAAAACATATCAAATGTTTAGAAACTCTACTGTGAATAATAAATTGGAACAGTGCATTTTGAGGTTTTTTTAATTTTGAAGATTATACTGTTATTATTGGGACGTTTCTTCAATAAAATTAGATGCATCCTCTAATGGGTGATGACTTTTATTAGACTGACTGTCAGTTGCATAAACCATTTAGGAAAATCAGAGAAAAATATAATTTGCATAATAAATTTAGATGAGTAATACCAAACTTTTAGGTTTATATTTTAGTGGTTTAAACAGTTCAATTTCTGAAAATTACTTTTATTTATTTATTTAATTACTTATTTTTCTGTCCCAATAAGGGACTTGAAAGTGTGACTGTTCTTAAAGCTCACCAATCACCAGGATTTTCCTATATAATCTAAAGCCAGTGCTATACTGGCACTATCAGGCTAATTCTATACATTCCTTTAGTTGTCAGCTAAGATGTATAGGTTTTGAAACACAAGCAAGTAAAATTTGTAAAATGAGCAGATTTTTGATTGACAGCAGCTGCCGATCAGCTGATACCAAGGGTGATCATATCATATCATAGTGATTCCCGAACCCCTGTCTCTCCATCCTCCCCCTGTTATTTATGCTAATTCTATTATAGAATTGTTTTACTAAGTGACTAGAAGGACTTGTGCTGATGCCATACCCATGTGACCTTAAGGGGTGGGACCTCAGCCAACATAGCTGATACCAGGAAGCAACATTATTTTTTCATTGGCTGAGGCCCAACCCCTTCTGGTCACATGGGTATGACATCAGCACAGGTCCTTCTAGTCACTTAGTAAAATGATTCTAAAATAGAATTAGTATAAATATCAGGAGGAGGATGGACAGGCAAGGGTTAGGGAATCACTATAAATACTCACCTCAGCTATCAGCTGATCAGCAGCTGCTGTCAATGAAAAGCTGCTCATTTTACAAACTTTACTTGCTTGTGTTTCAAAAACTATACATCCGAGCTGACAACTAAAGGTATGTATAGAACCAGCCTGATAGTGCCAGTATAGCACTGGCTTTAGGTTATATACGAAAATCCTGGTGATTGGTGCACTTTAATTATAGACTAAAGTAGAATTAACATATTATTAAAAAGTCCAATGGTGGTAATGAGTGCTTTCAGTAAGCCCCCGATTGTCCCAGCTGCTCCAGTAATTACTTTGGGTGACAGGTGCTTGCTGAATACACAGCCATCTTCTGCCAAGGTTCAAAGCACCATACCCTTGTGCTCAATATGAGGGTGTTGAAGGGATTAAGGAAAACAACTTTTGAATATGGAATTTTCAAACTTGATTGATGCTGTTTTATAGAAGCTGCAGCTGCATTGCCCTCCTCTCCCTCTTCTTTTCCTTATTTTAAAATAAATATATTTTGGAGGAGCAAAGAATTTTTTTGTGTAAAAGTCTGTACGGACAGAAAACTGAATTACAGTGCAGATGGCGATATAAGAAATAGTAGGAATAGTGTTCACGTTGCACAGATTTAT
Organism: Anomaloglossus baeobatrachus; assembly: GCF_048569485.1. Lineage (NCBI taxonomy): Eukaryota > Metazoa > Chordata > Amphibia > Anura > Aromobatidae > Anomaloglossus > Anomaloglossus baeobatrachus. Next base: position 28,628,891 of record NC_134357.1, on the reverse strand, counting down.
ATAGCACACAAACAAAAGTATTCTAAACAGAACTGCAGCAGTAACAGAACCTTTACCTCTACTGTTATGAGTCTTATCACTGTGTCTTTATGAGTTACTGCATTATCATCATCCACACCGTGACATGGATCAGAAGGCTCTGTTGGTACTGTGGATGCCAATGCTGTGATGTTGATATCACCTTTGGACGACAATAGAAGAGACTGAAGAATTAGAAATATCAGCGACATCAGTGATCCCAAGGTACAAGAAGAATAACACTAGAAAAAAAGACAGATATTCTTACTAGTGACGAGCGGGCACTACCATGCTCGGGTGCTCAGTACTCGTAACCAGTGATGAGCGGGCACTACCATGCTCGGGTGCTCAGTACTCGTAACCAGTGATGAGCGGGCACTGCCATGCTCTGGTGCTCGGTACTGGTAACTAGTGATGAGCGAGCACTACCATGCTCGGGTGCTCAGTACTCGTAACCAGTGATGAGCGGGCACTATCATGCTCGGGTGCTCGGTACTCGTAACTAGTGATGAGTGAGCACTATCATGCTCGGGTGCTCAGTACTCGTAACCAGTGATGAGCGGGCACTACCATGCTCGGGTGCTCTGTACTCGTAACTAGTGATGAGCGGGCACTACCATGCTCGGGTGCTCGGTACTCGTAACTAGTGATGAGCGGGCACTACCATGCTCAGGTGCTCAGTACTCGTAACTAGTGATGAGCGGGCACTACCATGCTCGAGTGCTCTGTACTCGTAACTAGTGATGAGCGAGCACTACCATGCTCGGGTGCTCAGTACTCGTAACCAGTGATGAGCGGGCACTACCATGCTCGGGTGCTCAGTACTTGTAACCAGTGATGAGCGGGCACTAACATGCTCTGGTGCTCGGTACTGGTAACTAGTGATGAGCGGGCACTACCATGCTCGGGTGCTCAGTACTCATAACTAGTGATGAGCGGGCATTACCATAATCGGGTTCTCAGTAATCATAATGTAAGGGGTGGACGGACCCCTAGAACGGAGACGCAGTTTCCCCCCTGAAGATGCCTCACGCTGGGGTAGCCAGAGATGTTAAAGATGTTGATGTGATGTTATTTGTGTTTTACAGCAATAACGGGTTTCCCCACTAGGTGTCAGGGTGGAACAGTGGTCCCCATGGGAACAGTGACAGGAAAGGAAGGGGCAGGACAGCCTAGGGGGAGGGATAGAGGGCTCTGTAGCAGAGTGAGTGTAGTTTGTGCAGAAGTGTGTGTGCTTGGAGACAAGAGAGAGAAGCAACGGGGCAGAGTGTGGGAGCGACACGTGGCAGATAGCCAAAGGAAGAGAAAGTGCCTTGAACACACAGACAGAAATACTCGGGTAAGGCTACTTTCACACATCAGTTTTCTGTATTCAGGCACAGTCCTTTTTTTTCCTGATCCAACGGATCCTGAAAAAAAAGTGAAAACCGTATCCACCGGATCCGTTTTTTAACGGATCCGTTATGCTGGATCCGTTAAAAAACGGATCCGGTGGATACGGTTTGCATCCGTTTTTGCATCCTTTTCGTCCGGTTTTTGGCTGGATCCGTTTTGTTAATTACATTGGTGCATGCGCAGTTAACAAAAACGGATCCGGCGGCCGCATCCGTTTTTTACCGCATTGCGCCGGATCCGGCGTCCATAGGCTTCTACTGTAAAACACGCCGTATCGCGCCGGATCCGGCGCGATGCGTTTTTTTTGCCGGACAAAAAAACGTTGCAAGCTACGTTGCCTCCGGCCGCCGCTTTAACTAATTTTGCCGCATCCGGAAAAAAACGGATGCAACGCAAAGCCATCAGGTACAATCCGGTAACAATGCAAGTCTATGGGGAAAAAACGGATGCGGTACCGGATCCGTTTTACCCGTTTTTTTCCGGATTGAACCTGATGGCAAAAAACTGATGTGTGAAAGTAGCCTAAGACCCGCATGTGCCTAGACAGAGAGAAACAGAAGTGAGTGGGTAAAGCCCATAGCAGTGAAATACGTGTGTAGCTGAAGAGATAGCCGTAGACAGGTAATACCCGTAGTTGAAGAGAACAGAAGTAGTCCCCGGCAAGAATTGTACTTTGAACCTGAAAGGCTTGTGTGCCGAAACTGTACAGCAAGATGTTTAATAAAGTGTCCTGTGGTTTACCGACTGAATGCCTGCGGCGTTTTACTGAACCTGAAGAAATGCCCCTACCATCCACACTCTGCCCCACAAGTGGAACCCATGCTTTAATAGTCGGGCCGGGGGTCAGCCTGATGCCCACAATGGCCATTACAGCAACCCCCCAGGCACCCCCTGCCCACCGTTACAATAACAAGTGATGAGCGAGCACTACCATGCTTGGGTGCTCAGTACTCATAACTAGTGATGAGCGGGCACTACCATGCTCGGATGCTCAGTACTCGTAACTAGTGATGAGCGGGCACTACCATGCTCGGATGCTCAGTACTCGTAACTAGTGATGAGCGGGCACTACCATGCTCAGGTGCTCAGTACTCGTAACTAGTGATGAGCGGGCACTACCATGCTCGGATGCTCAGTACTCGTAACTAGTGATGAGCGGTCACTACCATGCTCGGGTGCTCAGTACTCGTAACTAGTGATGAGCGGGCACTACCATGCTCGGGTGCTCAGTACTCGTAACTAGTGATGAGCGGGCACTACCATGCTTGGGTGCTCAGTACTCATAACTAGTGATGAGCGGTCACTACCATGCTCAGGTGCTCAGTACTCGTAACTAGTGATGAGCGGGCACTACCATGCTCGGGTGCTCTGTACTCGTAACTAGTGATGAGCGAGCACTACCATGCTTGGGTGCTCACTGCTCAGTACTCGTAACTAGTGATGAGCGAGCACTACCGTGCTCGAGTGCTCGGTACTCATAACTAGTGATGAGCAGGCACTACCATGCTCGGGTGCTCGTAACTAGTGATGAGCGGGCACTACCATGCTCAGGTGCTCAGTACTCATAACTAGTGATGAGCAGGCACTACATTGCTCGGATGCTCAGTTCTCGTAACTAGTGAAGAGCGAGCACTACTATGCTCGGATGCTCAGTACTCGTAACTAGTGATGATCGAGCACTTCCATGCTCAGGTGCTTGGTCCTTGTACCTAGTGATGAGCGAGCACTGCCATGCATGGTAGTGCTCGCACATCACTAGTTACAAGTACTGAGCACCCGAGCATGGTAGTGCCCACTCATCACTAGTTACGAGTACTGAGCACCTGAGCATGGTAGTGCCCGCTATCACTAGTTACGAGTACCGACCGCCCGTGCATGGTAGTGCTCACTCATCACTAATTGTTACAAGGGTTAAGCGTGCATGCTCTTCACTGTTCGGTACTTGATTGGGCATTGGGGTGCTCGAGTACTCGCAGTGCTCAGCTAAGTATCATGGTGCTCAAATGTGTCGGCCATGAAACAATGGCCACAAAGCACAGGCTTACTTCACTATCTGATATGTGCAGGTGCCCCAGGGAGAGCCATTTGTAGTCTCTGAATGGCCCTCGCTGGGGATGAAACTATGTTTTCAGATGTAGTGTATCAAAAGAAAAAATAATAAAAACCCCGCCCTCCCTGGAAATGCTCTGTCTATGGCTGGCTGTATGTGAGCGTAGAGCTGAATTGCCCTATCACTGACTTTCATTATACTCGTTACTCGAGTTGAGGACTTTCAGAGCATCCAATCTGCTTGACTCTGGGACCGAGCTCCCGGGCATTTTAGTGCTCGTCCAGCTCTAATTCTTACCTATTTTTGTAAACTCCAGAACCCACTGCTTTGAGGTCCTTTCTTTATCACAGATGCAGGTCTCATCATCATCATCACCATATGGAGTCGCCACATAATCATCAGAATCTTTGATTTCTAATTTCACCTGCGCAAAAGAGCAAAAGTATTCATATTAATCCTTTCAGGACCAGGTTCTTTTTGTGTTTTTGCATTTTTGCTTTTTTGACCCCTTCTCCAAGAGCCATATTTTTTTTTTATTTTTCCATTCACGTAGCTGTACGAGATCTTGTCTTTTGTGGGATGAGATAGTTTTGAATAACCGCAGTTATTTTACCATATTGTGTACTGAAAAAGGGTGGGATGAAATGGTGAGAAAAATGCAATTCTGCCAATGTTTCTTGGATTTTATTTTTACGACATTCACCGTGCGGTAAATTTGACCTGGACACAGAATTTTGCAGGTCAGCCTGATAACCGCAATACCAAACATGCATCGAGTTTTCTTTTTTTTTTAGATAATATTAAAAAAAAATTCAAAACATTATAAAAAGATTTTTTTTTTTTTGCTTTGTGTCATCATTTTCCTTTTTTTTTATGCCGTAAGCTGCTGATTTTATGGACACTCATTTTGCGCTAATAAGATGCTGTGATTGCTTATTAGTTTTTGGAGTTTTGTTTTTTTTTTATCAGTTTAGCCATGTCCATATTCTTATAGATTGGACTTTTACCAAGGCAGGGATACCAAACATTTATTTATTTATTTATTTATTTATTTATTTTTTTTATATTTTTTAACATTCAAAAGGGGGGTTATTTGAAAGTTTAACAACACAACGATGGTCAAATCCGTATAAGGACACTCCAATTGCAATTACTGTACCAATAGAAGGAAATAAGCATTTTTTTCCACCAAAAAAGGAGTACACAACCAGGGGCGGACTGGGGTGTCTGGGGCCCACCAGGGGAATTGACTCCAGGGGCCCACCCTACAGATAAGTATAAACACCCATTAGCGTTATCCCCATTATTGTGTTGCTGTGACTGTATACACAGGCGGCTCCTGCACATCTATATTGTGCACCATAACTGGGATGTACAATTATAGTCGTTTGCAGTAATGGGGTCTTTGGTGAAAACAAGTTATCACAGGGTAGGTTGGTGATAACTTATTGATCGGTGGAACCAGACCAGTGGAAACCGCACCGATCGGAAGATTGGGGAACTTTTTGCAGCGGCAGGTGGGATGTGTGACCGCAGCTCCATTCATCCTCTGTGGGGTGGGGTGTGTGACCGCAGCTCCATTCATCCTCTGTGGGGTGGGGTGTGTGACCGCAGCTCCATTCATCCTCTGTGGGGTGGGGTGTGTGACCGCAGCTCCATTCATCCTCTGTGGGGTGGGGTGTGTGACCGCAGTGTGAAGCCCCACAGGTGTTGTGTCGGTGCATTACCTTCAGGGACTCCACGTAGCTGGTGCTGATCACAGGTAGGGAATCTTCGGTTTTGATCGTGACGCCACTCTCAGTATTGCGGCCAGTAGGGACCGCCACTGCAGGTTGAGGGTCGCCTGGGGCTGATGGTATGTGCAGTTAGTTGGAATAGCCTCTTGAGAGTGAGGCAAGCCCCAGGGCCCGATGTAGGTTTGTAGTACCACAAGTCGCAGAATGACTCACACAGGCAGAGCTGTCTTTCAAGGGCTTTACTCACATTTGATGGCAGGGTGAGTAGCCCGGGCGTAGCTGGGATGAACCAGATGGGAACCAGGTATCCTTCAGGCTGACTTTATGAGGGTGACTACTGACTCGCCTTCCTTAGCCCTTGGTGGTTTGGGGTGACCCCGACTTTGAGTCCCTATGGGGGTCACCCAGGGAAGTTGCTGAAGCCTCACTCCCCCTTTTGGTTGCCGTTTGCTTGTTCCCCGGACCAGGCCACTCCAGCTGCTTGCCTCCTGTGACCTATGGGCCCTCACTGCGGTTACGTGGCTGCGGCTTTTGTGGTGTTGTGGTGTGGGCTTTGAGAGCCCCACACCGGCAGGTTTAGCAGAAGAAAGCTGGATCTATCTTCGCTTCGGGATCTGCCGCCCGGTTGGGCCTGGTGCTCTCTAGCAGTCTCCTTACTTCCCACTCCGTGCTTTCTCTCTAGCTGAAGCTGGCTTTCAGGTAGCACTCCTAGTTGACCGTTCTCCCCCGTCAATAGCCACTGCGCGGGCGCTGTTAGACAGCAACAGCCCCACAGGTCTGCTCCTCACTGAGCCCTACGGAGTTCTCTGCTCTAACTGACTCACTGCTCCTCCTCTCCTGTTCTTGCCTACGCCACCTAGCAACCAGACTCTCCACCACACCCCTTGAGAGGAGATGGAGGCTTTTGGCCCCCTCCACTATTCCAGTGAAGGTCAAGGCTTTTCCCCCTCCTGGGATCCCCAGGGGTCCTCTCATGGGTACATGTGTGAGACCTGATCACTATGCGCCTGTGTTCCACACCCCAGTCAGCCTTCTGGATTACCTGTATTGTACTGTCCCCAGCACGGGTGCAGTACTCAGTGGTGCCTGACCAGGTCAGGGGCGCCACAGCAGCTCCATTCATCCTCTGTGGGGTGGGGTGTGTGACCGCAGCTCCATTCATCCTCTGTGGGGTGAGATGTGTGACCGCAGCTCCATTCATCCTCTGTGGGGTGGGATGTGTGACCGCAGCTCCATTCATCCTCTGTGGGGTGGGGTGTGTGACCGCAGCTCCATTCATCCTCTGTGGGGTGGGGTGTGTGACCGCAGCTCCATTCATCCTCTGTGGGGTGGGGTGTGTGACCGCAGCTCCATTCATCCTCTGTGGGGTGGGGTGTGTGACCGCAGCTCCATTGATCCTCTGTGGGGTGAGATGTGTGACCGCAGCTCCATTCATCCTCTGTGGGGTGGGATGTGTGACCGCAGCTCCATTCATCCTCTGTGGGGTGGGGTGTGTGACCGCAGCTCCATTCATCCTCTGTGGGGTGGGGTGTGTGACCGCAGCTCCATTCATCCTCTGTGGGGTGGGGTGTGTGACCGCAGCTCCATTCATCCTCTGTGGGGTGAGGTGTGTGACCGCAGCTCCATTCATCCTCTGTGGGGTGGGGTGTGTGACCGCAGCTCCATTTATCGTCTGTGGGGTGGGGTGTGTGACCGCAGCTCCATTCATCCTCTGTGGGGTGGGGTTTGTGACCGCAGCTCCATTCATCCTCTGTGGGGTGGGGTGTGTGACCGCAGCTCCATTCATCCTCTGTGGGGTGGGGTGTGTGACCACAGCTCCATTCATCCTCTGTGGGGTGGGGTGTGTGACCGCAGCTCCATTCATCCTCTGTGTAGCAGCCAGATAAAAACAAGCCCAGCGCTCGCAGCCACTGAGGGAATGAATGGATCAGGGGTCGAGTCGGACATGAGCTCCAGTGTAATGGGGGATAAAAGTTGCACGATCGGTGCAGGTCCCAGCAATTGGTCCACACAGATTAATAAGTTATCACTTATCCTTAGGCCACGTTCACACGTTCAGTATTTGGTCAGTATCTTATATCAGTATTTGTAGCCAAATCCAGGAGTGGGTGATAAATACAGAAGTGGTGCTCGTGTTTCTATTACACTTTTTCTCTGATTTTACCGCTCCTAGTTTTGGCTTCAAATACTGAGGTAAAAAACTCACTGAATACCCAGTGTGTGCACGTGGCCTTAGTAAAGGTGATTACTAGTGATGAGCGAGTATGCTTGTTACTACTCGGTACTCGCACGAGTATCACTGTACTCGGGCTACTCGGCGGGGACCGAGTAATCTCGCGATACTCGTGCTGTACTCGTGGTCTTCATCCCTGCATGTTGGCGCTCTTTTGAGAGCCAGCCCTCATGCAGGGATTGGCTGGCAGACCACTGCAATGCCACAGCCCTGTTAGTTGTGGAATTGCAGTGATTGGCCGGCCTGCACAGCGTGACCGAGCCTTTATACCGGCGCGCGCGCTGTGCTCTGCACACAGCCATCTCATATTCCATGCTTTCCACGCCCACAGGCGCCTATGATTGGTTGCAGTGAGACACGCCCCCACGCTGAGTGACAGGTGTCTCACTGCACCCAATCACAGCAGCCGGTGGGCGTGTCTATACTGTGCAGTAAAATAAATAAATAAATAATTAAAAAAAACGGCGTGCGGTCCCCCCAATTTTAATACCAGCCAGATAAAGCCATACAGCTGAAGGCTGGTATTCTCAGGATGGGGAGCTCCACGTTTTGGGGAGCCCCCCACCCTAACAATATCAGTCAGCAGCCGCCCAGAATTGCCGCATACATTAGATGCGACAGTTCTGGGACTGTACCCGGCTCTTCCCGATTTACCCTAGTGTGTTGGCAAATCGGGGTAATAAGGAGTTAATCGCAGCCCATAGCTGCCACTAAATCCTAGATTAATCATGTCAGGCGTCTCCCCGAGATTCCTTCCATGATTAATCTGTAAATTACAGTTAAAAAACACACACACCCGAACAATCCTTTATTAGAAATAAAAAACACTAACAAAGTCCCTCATCACCAATTTATTAACCCCGACAAACCCTCCATGTCCGGCGTACTCCACGGACCTCCAGCGTCGCGTCCAGCTCTGCTGCATTCAGGTGACAGGAGCTGCAGAATACACCGCCGCTCCGGTCAGCTTCACACAGCAACTGAGGTGAGTAGCGCGATCAGCTGCTGTCAGTCAGGTAACTCCCGGCCACCGCTGGATCCAGCGGTGCCGCGATTAACCTCAGTGACAGCAGCTGATCGCTATACTCACCTCAATTGCTGCATGGAGCTGACCGGAGCGGCGGTGAGTAGCGCGATCAGCTGAGCTGTCACTGAGGTTACCTGCGGCCACCGCTGCATCCACCGCTGGATCCAGGTAACCTCAGTGACAGCTCAGCTGATCGCGCGGCTGTCTTCAGTTGCTGTGTGAAGCTGACCGGAGCGGCGGTGTATTCTGCAGCTCCTGTCACCTTCATGCAGCAGAGCTGGATGCGACGCTGGAGGACTGTGGATTACGCCGGACATGGAGGGTTTGTCGGGGTTAATAAATTGGTGATGAGGGACTTTGTTAGTGTTTTTTATTTCTAATAAAGGATTTTTCGGGTGTGTGTGTTTTTTAACTGTAATTTACAGATTAATCATGGAAGGAATCTCGGGGAGACGCCTGACATGATTAATCTAGGATTTAGTGGCAGCTATGGGCTGCCATTAACTCCTTATTACCCCGATTTGCCAACGCACTAGGGTAAATCGGGAAGAGCCGGGTACAGTCCCAGAACTGTTGCATCTAATGTATGCGGCAATTCTGGGCGGCTGCTGACTGATATTGTTAGGGTGGGGGGCTCCCCATAACGTGGAGCTCCCCATCCTGAGAATACCAGCCTTCAGCAGTATGGCTTTATCTGGCTGGTATTAAAATTGGGGGGACCGCACGCCGTTTTTTTTAATTATTTAATTATTTATTTCACTGCACAGTATACACACACACACCGGCTGCTGTGTTTGGGTGCAGTGAGACACCTGTCACTCAGTGTGGGGGCGTGTCTCACTGCAACCAATCATAGGCGCCGAAAAGCAGGAAAGTAGGGAATACGAGATTGTTTAACCTCTGGCTTTTTCAAAAGAGGAAAAGCCACCGGAGTTTAGTCAACAGCTGTGCAGCGCCGCGGCAGTGATCGGGGAACGGTAAGTAAGAGAGAGGGGGGAGAATGACCGACAGACTGTGAGAGGGGGACAGACAAGACAGAGAGAGACAGACCGACGGAAGATAGAATGAAAAAAAAAATGACCGACATCGCTAGTAAAAAGCACAAAACGTGCGTTTTGGACATCGGAGTGCCACACAATGTTTTATGTAAAATCTTTCATGTATTAATCTCAAAAAGTAACATACACCAGCTCTATCTCACTATTGGGTATGTGCCCTTAACATTTCCGCCATGAAAATTCATTTTGGTGTCATTTTGGAAGGTTTTCTGGTGAGTCCGTAAAAATGGCGTAAAACGCGGACAAAATTGTTCACAGCTGTGACTTTTGAGTGATAAATGCTTCAAGGGGTCTTCCCCATGCTGTTGCCATGTCATTTGAGCACTCTTCTGAGACTTTTGTGACATTTTTAGGGTTTCTACATGCTGCCGGGGGTCATTTCACAAAAATACTCGGGTCTCCCATAGGATAACATTGGGCTCGGTGCTCGGGCCGAGTACACGAGTATCTTGGGATGCTCGGCCCGAGCCTCGAGCACCCGAGCTTTTTAGTACTCGCTCATCACTAGTGATTACTTGTTTTCACTGGAGAATCTCTGTAAGTGCACATTTACTGCAGTGTAATAGTCACAGGACAGGGAGGGGTTAAATGTTTAAGTATTTAATTTCTACTGGAAATAATCTCCGCCTTAGGCCCCTTTCACACGTCAGTGATTCTGGGACGTTTGTGCTTTTTTTTAAACGTACCAGAATCACTGACATACGCAGACGCATTATAATGAATGGGTCTGCTCACACATCAGTGATTTTTCACTGCACGTGTCTCCGTGCGGCGTACCCGCGTGTGCGTGATTGCCGCACGGAGACATGTCCATTTTTTTCTGGCATCACTGATGTTCCACGGACCACGCAGTGGTGTGGTCCGTGAAACACGTGCCAGAAAAAAACGTGCTTTTAAAATAAAAATCATTTTTACTCACCCGGCTCCAGCGATGTCCTCTGCAGCCCGTTCTCCCTGCTGCTTCTGAGCCGGCTCATTATTGTCGCGCATATTCATTATGTGCGACACAGCCGACCCGGAAGCAGCTGCTGCGGGGGTCACCGCCAGCCGGATGCTGCACCGCGGGAGCGATCAGCACCATGGACAGCGGGAGCGGGCGCAGATGAGTAGTTTTCTAAGTGCAATCACGGGCCACGGAGAACGGAGCCCGGATTGCACTTAGACAACCCACGTGTGCCGTGAATCACGGCACACGCAGGGACATGTGCGTGTTTTACACGCCAGTGAAAAACGTCACTGTTTTTCACTGACGTGTGAAACGGGCCTTATAGAGAGAAAATGTGACCTCCATACACAATACAATCCACTATACCAAAACCAATAATACCATATACAAGGGGGAAATACCGCCACACCGTGACAAGACAACATATTACCACCACATAGTGACCGAATACAACCACATACAAGGGAGAAATACCACCACACCGTGACCAGACCACAAAGTGACCGAACAATACCACATGCAAGGGAGAAATACCGCAACACTATGACCAGATAACATACTACCAACACATAGTGATCAAAAGCAACCACATACCAGAGAGTAAAACCACCACATCATAATTAGACCACACAGTAACCGAATATTGCCACATACAAGGGAGAAATACCGCAACACTATAATCACACCACATAATGACCGACTATAACTACATACAAGAAAGTAATACCGCCACACCATAATCAGACCACATAGTGACCGAATACAACCACATACAAGGGAGAAATAACGTGACACTATTACCACACCACATAATGACCAAATAATACCACACACACACGAGACAAATATCAGTACATGACAAGACGACATATTACTACCACACAAGGACATATAATACTATAATAATGATCATGAATAAAAACTACAATGCTAATAACACTAATATTATCATCAGTGCCATAATGCACAGGAGCTCTGTATATAGTGTATAGGTAATACAGTGCTCACCAGTGACATTATACACAGGAGCTCTGTATACAGTGTACAGTATAGTGTGTGTGTTCATGTAACACACTGACTTACCAGTGACGTCTCTAGCTGACTTTATTCATCTTCGCTTTTCCTCTTCATCCGGTGCTGACCGCCATCACTTCTTCCTGCCATGATGCGACTCTGCAGAAAATAACAGTCACCTATAGCCGATCACTCCCAGAGCACATTCCTCACTATTTCCCCAATTTCTACACCACGTCAGACTCTTGTTCCCCCATTGAAGACAGTGTCCTCAAAATTACGGTAACTTATATTTCATCAGTAATAATGTCCCCTAATTTGCCCCTACAGTAATTATGCCCCAAGTGCCACCATAAACTAATATGTTCCCCACTGCTCTATAGTGTCCCCCACTGCCCTATTATGTCCCCCACTGCCTTATAGTGTCCCCCACTGCCCTATTATATCCCCCACTGCCCTATTATGTCCCCCACTGCATTATAATGTCCTGTCTGCACTATAATGTCCCCCACTGCCCTATTATGTCTCCCACTGCCCTATTATGTCCCCCACTGCCTTATAGTGTCCCCCACTGCCTTAGTGTCCCCCACTGCTCTATTATGTCCCCCACTGCCCTATTATGTCCCCCACTGCCCTATTATGTCCCCCACTGCCCTATTATGTCCCCCACTGACCCATAATATGCTCCATAAAGTCCCCCACCGCTTCTTAAAGCCCCTTGTAAAATAACACTGCTCCTTCCCCACCCGCAGCCCCTCATATAAAAGTACATCTTCGGCTCCTCTGGAGCGCTTACCTGTGCCTGCGCGTCCTGCTCTTCATCCCTGCAGCTGCGGCCCCGGTGATGATGATGTTGGTGCAGGACTGAGGCGCGCTCCTCTCCAGCCCCGGCGATGACGGTACGTCGCGGTACCAGTGCTGCTCTCCCTCCTGTCACCGGCCGCACTGTACAAATGTATTGTGCGCCTGAAAGACGCACATACATCTGGATACCGGTGCGGTCAGTGCAGGCCTTGGAACTCCCGCATTGCACCGCTAGGACCTTTGGTGAGTCACATGACACATGTGATGTCACTAAAGGTCCGGCAACTGCAAAAACTTCAGTGATAGTGATTGTACAAGTTCTGTACGATCACTGAAGTTTACGATAGAAAGCCCGGGTGGCGGGGCCCACTCAGGCCTGTGATGCCCTGTGGCATGGGAACTGCCTGAGGGCACCATACTAGGGATGGGGGCAGCTGCACTACAGGCCCCCAGCAGCAGGACAGATGGGATCAGTGGCATAACTAGAGTTTGATGGGCCCCGGTGCAAAGTTTGAACCTGGCCCCCCCACACGTACATGACACTCGGGGTATGGGATAGTGTCGCTGACACTTGGCTCTTTCCCTCAGCACCCAGGTTTCCCATGATCTGAAATCTCTCTATCAGCAGCTTTCCCATGCTCTGCTATACATCTTTCCCTCGGCACCCAGCTTTCCCATAATATCAGAGCATGGGAAAGCTGGGTGCTGAGGGAAAGAGCCTCTTTTCCTCAGCACAAAACGTTCCCATGCAGTGCTTTATCTTTGTCTCCCTCGTATATAGTTATCCAAATACTATAATGACCCCCATATAGCCTTCCATATAGTATAATGGGTCGCACATAACCCTTCATATATTATAATACACGTCACATAGTCCTCCATATTATATAATGTAGAGCATAGTCCTCCATATAATATAATACACATCCCACAGTCCTCGATTTAAGATAATGCACATCCCATAATCCTCCATACAAGGCAAACCCCATAATCCTCAATATAGTATAATGCACACACCATAATCCTCCATATAGTATAATACACACTCCATAATCCTCAATATAAATGCACACTCCATAATCCTCAATATAGTATAATACACCCCCATAGACCTCTAGCCACTGTTTACTCACTGCTTAAAAAAATAAATTAAATATAAATAAATAAATTAAAAATAGTTTTTAATGGAGTGAATTGGGAGATGATTTGAACTTTTAGGTTTTTATTTTTTTTTTAAACTTTTTCTTAACATTATATATATATTACTAGTCCCCCTGCTGCATTGCTCTGATCTGCATAAATGCTGCTTTCCTCTGGCGGTCTGTCAGGTGTAAGAGGAACTGACTCATGATAGCTACAGGAGTCATCACATGACTCTGTGCTACCATGACAACCATCAGCTCTACGTGATCACACACACTACACCCCCATATGTCACACACCCTGCTCCCCATACAGCCTGCACCCACCCATATCACACACACTACACCCCCATATGTCACACACCCTGCACCTCCCATATCACACACACTACACCCCCATATCCCCATATGTCACACACCCTGCTTCCCATACAGCCTGCACCCCCCATATCACACACACTACACCCCCATATGTAACACACTCTGCACCCCCCCATATCACCCACACTACACCCACATATGTCACACACCCTGCTTCCCATACAGCCTGCACCCCCCATATCACACACACTACACCCCCATATGTCACACACCCTGCACCCCCCATATCACACCCACACTACACCCCCACATGTCACACACCCTGCTCCCCATACAGCCTGCACCCCCCATATCACACACACTACACCCCCATATATCACACACCCTGCTTCCCATACAGCCTGCACCCCCCATATCACACACACTACACCCCCATATGTCACACACCCTGCACCCCCCATATCACACCCACACTACACCCCCACATGTCACACACCCTGCTTCCCATACAGCCTGCACCCCCCATATCACACACACACACACACTACACCCCCATATATTACACACACTGCTCCCCATACAGCCTGCAACCCCCATGTCACACACACTACACCCCCATATGTCACACACCCTGCTTCCCATACAGCCTGCACCCCCCATATCACACACACTACACCCCCATGTCACACACCCAGCTCCCCATACAGCCTGCACCCCCCAGATCACACACACACACACACACACACACACTACACCGCCATATATCACACACACTGCTCCCCATACAGCCTGCACCCCCCATATCACACACACACACACTACACCCCCATATATCACACACACTACACCCCCATATATCACACACACACTGCTCCCCATACAGCCTGCACCCCCCATATCACACACACACACACACTACACCCCCATATATCACACACACTACACCCCCATATATCACACACACTGCTCCCCATACAGCCTGCACCCCCCATATCACACACACACACACTACACCCCCATATATCACACACACTGCTCCCCATACAGCCTGCACCCCCCATATCACACACACACACTACACCCCCATATATCACACACACTGCTCCCCATACAGATTGCAACCCTCATGTCACACACACTACACCCCCATATGTCACACACCCTGCCCACATCTCACAAAGCCTGTACCCCAACTTACCCCTCTCTCAAACACTCTGCACCCCTTCACATCCTTCTGTCACAGTCTGCAGCCCTCATATGCCCCTCACTCTTATGTCCCCTCTTTTCTCATTACCAGTCATCTGTCCAAATCTTCAGGAATCAGTCAGTATCTTTGCTTTCTGCCGGCAATCCTGTGTCTCCTCCCACACAGTCACATGGGGATAACAATCAAAATGACTGCTGGAACACCATTGTAAATGTGAACAGGGTGCTAGCCAAAAAATACATAATCTATATGAAGTGAAAGCTGCACAGCAAATTCAGAGTAATATGAACAAGCATAACTGCTTTATGATACATAAAGAATGAAAAATACAACTAGCCATATGAAAAATGGAAAAAAAAAATTTTGTGATATTGCATAACTGCTGAGGATTATTTTGAAAAAAAGAGATATTTAGCTAATGTATTGATCAATTCATTACTGCCCCATAACCACTTCACGATAATCTCTTATTTATGGGGTCCCTAACAAAATGTTACCTCTATATGCGGTTAAAACCTGCTTCTGTGCATGGGTACCTAAGAAAATGTTACCTCTATGTGCGGCTGAAACCTGCTGTCTATGGGAAGCAAGGGACCTGGCTATATAGGAAGTTGAATAATCGTGGCTAAAGGGCGGGACTGGGTTCTCAGACAGAAAAAAAAATATTAAACTTCCTATATAGCCAGGTCCCTGGCTTCCCATACACAGCAGGTTTCAGCCGCACATAGAGGTAATATTTTCTTAGGTACCCATGCACACAAGCAGGTTTTAACCGCATATAGAGGTAACATTTGGTTAGGAACCCCATAAATAAGAGATTATCGTGAAGTGGTTATGGGGCAGTAATGAATTGATCAATACATTAGCTAAATATCTCTTTTTTTCAAAATAATCCTCAGCAGTTATGCAATATCACAAACATTTTTTTTTCCATTTTTCATATGGCCAGTTGTATTTTTCATTCTTTATGTATCATAAAGCAGTTATGCTTGTTCATATTACTCTGAATTTGGTGTGCAGCTTTCACTTCATATAGATTATGTATTTTTTGGCTAGCACCCTGTTCACATTTACAATGGTGTTCCAGCAGTCATTTTGATTGTTATGCAGTTTTTTTCTGTCTGAGAACCCAGCCCCGCACTTTAGCCACAATTATTCAACTTCCTATATAGCCAGGTCCCTTGCTTCCCATACACAGCAGGTTTCAGCCGCACATAGAGGTACCCATGCACACAAGCAGGTTTTAACCGCATATAGAGGTAACATTTTGTTAGGGACCCCATAAATAAGAGATTACCGTGAAGTGGTTATGGGGCAGTAATGAATTGATCAATACATTAGCTAAATATCTCTTTTTTTCAAAATAATCCTCAGCAGTTATGCAATATCACAAAAAATTTTTTTTCCATTTTTCATATGGCTAGTTGTATTTTTCATTCTTTATGTATCATAAAGCAGTTATGCTTGTTCATATTACTCTGAATTTGGTGTGCAGCTTTCACTTTATATAGTCACATGGGGATGACATCATCGCAGGTCCTGGCAGGATGGATTCCGTCTGCTGTGCAGGAGCAATTCTGCTCTGTCGCAGCTCAGAAACGCCTGGTGGCCTCTCCAGGTCAGGGGCCCCTCTGCCCCCTGCTGACACCGGGCTCCGCGATCGTTACGCCCCTGGATGGGATGGTGGAGGCGGCTGGAGCTGGCCCCAGGCAGGTGACTGGTAAGTTAAAGAGCCCCCCCCGGGCCCCCGCACACCCCCCCCGGGGCCCCTGCTCGCTCCCCGGGGCCCCTGCTTGCTCCCCTGGGCCCCTGCTCCCCCCCCGCCCAGGGCCCCTGCTCGCTCCCCTGGGCCCTCGCACCCCCCCCACCGGGCCCCCGCACCTCCCCTAGGGGCCCTTGCTCGCTCCCCTGGGCCCCCGCCTTCTATACTCACCTGCTTCTGCTCCTGCAGCCTGGCCTGGGGCGACGCCGGGTCCGTCCTCTGCACCTGCACAGGAAGGAAGCAGTCATCACTCTGAGACTGCCTCCTCCTGCAGTGTCGCTGCGCAGATGAGTCAGAGCGGCACTGACAGTGACAGCAGGCAGAGCTGGAGATCGCTCTCCCTGCTTGCCGCTGCAGAGGGAATGGGCTTGTCACTAATCATATCGGCAATGTGCCGATATGATTAGTGAAATTACCAGCCGGGGGGGGCCTCTCTCACATATCCATAGGGGCCCAGGGGGGGGTAGGGGGGCGGGGCCTAGGGGGCGTGGCCATCAATAGCAGGGGTTCTCCCGACCTCCTGGTGGGCCAGTCCGCCCCTATTACTTATGTGCTGCAACCCGGTTGCTGTATGAGGCGTTGTTGCGGTACAGACAATACCATTAAAGCTGCACTGAGTGCATGCAGGGTTGCAGCACATAAGTAATCAGTAGTGACCGGTGGTGCTGCTTCACATAGTATGAGTATTTTGTATTTTGATATAGAAGGGTTATGTGCAATATTTTGCACTTGGACACTTTAATCTAAAACCATTGGAACTGTATTTCTATATCTTTTAACATAGATTCTGTACGTTATCATAGCACAAGTCACCTTAATGATCTGGAATGTGCAATATAATACCGCTTAGTCCAAAAAACATTTTCTGCTGCAACTATCATTTTAATTGTGTGGATTGTTTTTCTTTATTTTCTATTTTTTGACATTAATAAAATACTATATTTGATTGACTTGGACTGTTGTGTACTCCCTTTTTGGTGGGAAAAAAAATGCTTATTTAATTCTATTGATACATTAATTGAAAGTTTATAGATTCTTTTATAATTTTTTTACATTTATATATTTTATTTTTACTTTTTACATTATTATTAGTTACTTTAAGGGACTTGAATCTGTGATTATTTTTTTTTTTTGCATTATATAGTTAAATTCTCAGTCTCCTATGGAGCTCACTGTATGGATGACAGCAATGGCTTTGTGGGAGGTGGTGAGGAACCAGGGACGCCGATGCGGGTGAGCGGCACTGGAAAAATCTTTAAAACTATATTTTTTTCTGAAACACTGGAATATCTCAGAGAAAAAATATACCAGGCTAAAGGACAGCACAAATTTTTGGCATATAAAAGGCCAACGGCTCCATTGCACATTGTATGAAAGTCTTGGTACTCCATGAGCAGTGGCATGATGCCTGGGTAGATATGCTTCAGATGAGCCGTAATACTTTACAGTCGGAAATATCTTCCCCCTCTTCTTCAGGTGTCGGAAAAAAACTTTCAAAATTCTGCATATTTGGAAGCAGATACATACGAGATAATATAAAGAATGAATTACCTTGACGCACTTTCCTAGATTGTTTGCGGCAGACACTACTATGATACTTTTTTCTCCCCTGGTGCAGTACTGGGCTACTGTTACTTCCGCGTAGAAAGATAAAAAGGTGGTGACTGTTACAGGCTCACTGGTAAAACCGACACCTTCTGTTTCTGAAAGACAAAACACGTCGCTCTTCCACTCGATGGTTTGGTCCGGAATGGTTGAGAATATCGTTTTTTTACCGTCTGACCTATGGATTATAGAAATATTCAGTGATCAATTAAGTCTGTTCTTACATTATCAAGAAGATATGACAGATAATGCAATACATGTTTTCCAGATCAGACTACACAGGGCTCTTCTGGAGTCTCCATCCATGGAGGTGCAAACCCTAATGCAATTTCTGTCTGCTGTAAAATCTATCTATCTATTGTGTGTATGAAGTGTTTTTATTTGATTTTCAAAGTTTATGAACCAACATTTAAGGTTGGGGGGGAGGAAGGTTTAGGAAAGTTAACTTTATTGGGAAAACCTGGGAAAGATTTTTTGGGGAAAAAAAGGGGGGAAGGGCAATAAGAGGAAAGGAATAAACAGTTTACATAATGATTACATTTTAAAACAATTTACTAAGTTTTACTAAATATTTTTCCCATGCTTAATTACCTGAGAAAAGAGAACAATCATTCTAGATGTTTTTTAGTTGCAATAGACTTGTGAAGATATCAGTCCAGGGTTTCCATCTTATGTTATATTTTCCTATTTGTTTATCTCTTAATGCAAAGTTATATTCGTACGTGTTATGCAAGGACACTGTCTATGATATCATTTATAGAGGGCACTTGAGTTTGTTTCCATTTTGAAGCGATGGCTAGTTTGGTTGTTAACAAGATGTGGCAAATTATGTGTCTGAATTTAACTGGGACTTGATCCAAACCTATTGAGAAAAGGACTAACTGAGGGGTTAAACTGACATTTAGTTTAGTAAGTCTTAAAATTAAATTTTTGATGTCCCTCCAAAGAAGGTCAAGTTCCTTACAGGACCAAACTATGTGCGACAGATTACCTATCTCACCGCAATTTCTCCAACAGTCTGATGAACAATTGGGGTTTATTATGTTTAATTTATAGGGAGTAAGATACCATCTTGAAAGTACCTTGTAATGAGTCTCTTGGAGAGTGATACAAAGCGAATTTGAGTAAGTTATTTCTAACGCTTTCCGAAGCTGATCGTTATCAAGTATAATATTGAGCTCATTTTCCATTTTCCCATGCTATTATGTTTGTGCCTTTGTTAATTCCCATGTCCTCATTAAATTTATTATATATTATATTTGTTTTCCAGAATAAAAGACTTGAGGGATTATTTAGGTGGTTGGTTATGTCTATAGGGAGAGTAAAAGTAATTTTCTCTTTTATTAAATAGTGATTAATATTTTCCCAGTTTATAATTTCTGAGTTGGGGATTTTATACTTAAGTGGGCTTTACACGCTACGATATCGCTATTCGTTAATGAATTATTGTCAGGGTCACGTTTTTTGTGACGCCCATCCGGCGTCATTAACGATATCGCAGCGTGTAACAGTTATGTGCGACCTTAAATGATCGCAAAAGCGGCCAATATCATTTGCCGCGGAGAGGTCGTCCTAAAACAAAAAATCATTTTCCTCACATTAGCGATGTTGTTTGTCGTTCCTGCGGCAGCACACATCGCTAGGTGTGACACCGCAGGAGCGCCGAACATCTCCTTACCTGCCTCCATCGGCAATGCGGAAGGAAGGAGGTGGGCGGGATGTTTACATCCCGCTAATCTCCGTCCCTCCGCTTCTATTGGCCACCTGCCGTGTGACGTCGCTGTGACGCTGCACGAACCGCCCCATTAGGAAGGAGGCGAGTCGCTGGCCAGAGCGACGTCGCAGGGCAGGTAAGTCCAAGTGACGGGGGTAAGCGATGTTGTGCGCGACGGGCAGTGATATGCCCTTGTTGCTCAACCAACGGGGGCGGGTACGATCGCTTGCGATCTCGCTAGCGAGATTGCAGCGTGTAAACCCGCTTTAGACTGTATTGTCTGAAAAGGGGCTAAAATATCCTCTTCTATGATTCCAATAAGATTACCAATCCCTTATTTTTTCCACTCCCTCAGGTTACATTCCTGGTCCAATAAGCTCCAAGACTTCTAGTGGTATATATTTTAACCCCTTCACCCCCGGCCACTAAAACACCCTAATGACCGGGCCATTTTTTGCAATTCTGACCAGTGTCAATTTGAGAGGTTATAACTCTGGAATGCCTCAACGGATCCCGGTGATTCTGACATTGTTTTTCATGACATATTGTACTTCATGTCAGTGGTAAATTTAGGCCGATATTTTTTGCGTTTATTTGTGAAAATTTCGGAAATTTTGCGAAAATTTCGCAATTTTCAAACTTTGAAAATGTATGCTTATAAATCTGAGAGATATGTGTACCGCCCCGCGCTCGGCTGCAGCCGAGCCGCTCGGATCCGGGCTCGCTTGGTCGGTGTCTCGAGCGTCTCCGGACCCGGGGGTCATGTCGCTCTGAAAGGGGGGGGGGGGTCGCTGCTGGCGCTACGTGGAGGGGTGATGGTTAGGTTTACGGCCGAGGCCGTGGTGTAGGTTAAATTCGTGACGCCACCCATGGGTTGTGGTGATGGTGGGCACCATCGCTGCTGGTGACGGGGTTCCCGGGGACGGTAGTGCGGTGCAGCTAGGTGTTGACCCCTCCGTGGGTAGGGGTTGTTGGTCCCAGGGCCCGGTTGGGTGAGGGCAGGGGGCCTGCAGGGCTGAGCGATGCGAGATGCTGCGCTGCCCGAGGGCGCTGTTGTACTTACTATTATGAAACACACCGGAGTCTCTGGTAAACCAAAAGAGATGGTGGTCAGTTCCCGCAGCCGGCTGCGTTCTTGCCCCTTACTCAGGTTGGTGATGTCCGCCTTTCTCCTGCACTTCTTTAGGTGAATTTTGACTCCTGTGCCTGGGCACCGGTAGTCCGCTCCCCGAATTTGTGTGCCCCGGAGGAGCTCGTTTGCCCGCAGACGCTGGCCCATGGGATCTCTATGCCTGGGCGGTGGCTTTCTATCCCCCTCGGTAGGCTGTTGCCTTCAGTCGGGACTTAGGGTGGGCAAGGACCTCAAGTACAGGCCCCAATCAGTTAATTCGACACGGTCCAGTGGCTTCTGGGCCTGGTTCTGGGTCTGAGTACCTCTCCTGGTTCTCTGGTTTCCAATCGATTCCCCGGTTCGGTACCGGCGGGCCACTACCCTGTCCCGGTCCCTACGGTTCCACCGACCGTAATCCCAGCTCCTGCAGACGGCCACCACAGTTTGTCTCCTGGCCACAGGGTATCCGAGCTCTGACCCAGACCCCTTACAGATTCTTACTCCTTCACTACTCTTCACTACACCTCCTCTCCTTTTCACCTCTCTAACAGAACTCTGTGTTTTTCCCGCCGCAGGCTATCCGAACTCCTCGGTGAGTGTCACCAACCACCTGGTTCCGCCCCCAGGTGTGGACGTCAAGACCTGGGAGGGACGACACATGGTTTTTGGTTGACGGGTGGCACCTTTTTAGGGGCAGGGTGTTGTGCGTGGGACTACCTGGCTAGTCCAGGGCATCACATATGTCCCACAAAATAGTTACTAAATAAAATTTCCCACTTGTCTACTTTTCGAAACAAATTTTTTTTTCGTTAGGATGTTAGAAGGGGTCAAAGTGCATCAGCAATTTCTCATTTTTCCAACAAAATTTACAAAATAATTTTTTTAAGGACCACATCACATTTGAGGTGACTTTGGGAGGCCGAGGTGACAGAAAATACCCAAACGTGACACCATTCTAAAAACTGCACCCCTCACACTGCTCAAAACCATATCCAAGTAGTTTATTAACCCTTTAGGTGCTTCACAGGAACCAAAGCAATGTGGAAGGAAAAAATGAAAATTTTACTTAACACAAAAATGTTACTTTAGCCATAAAATTTTCATTTTCACAAGGGAGAAAAGAGAAAGTGCACCATACAATTTATTGTGCATTTTCTCTTGAGTACGCAGATACCTCATATGTGGTAAAAATCAATTGTTTGGGTGCACGGCGGAGCTCGGAAGAGAAGGAGCGCCATTTGAATTTTTGAACGCAAAATTAGCTGCACTCATTAGCAGACGCCATGTCGGGTTTGAAGACCCCCTGAGGTGCCTAAACAATGGAGCTCCCCCACAAGTGACCCCATTTTGGAAACTAGAGCCCTCAAATAATTTTTTCTAGATGTTTGGTGAGCACTTTGAACCCCTGGGGGCTTCACAGAAGTTTATAACATTGAGCTGTGAAAAGAAAAAACATTTTTTACCACAAAACTGTTGCTTCAACTAGGTAGCTTTTTTTTCACAAGGGTATCCGGCCAAAATGTACCATAAAATGTATTGTGCATTTTCTCCTGAGTACGCAGATACCTCATATGTGGTGGAAATCAAATGTTTGGGTGCACGGCAGGGCTCGGAAGGCAAGGAGCGCCATTTGAATTTTTGAGTGCAAAATTAGCTGTATTCATTAGCGGACGCCATGTCGGGTTTGAAGACCCCTTGAGGTGCCTAAACAATGGAGCTCCCCCACAAGTGACCCCGTTTTGGAAACTAGAACCATCAAATAATTTTTCTAGATGTTTGGTGAGCACTTTGAATCCCTGGGGGCTTCACAGACGTTTATAACGTTGAGCCGTGAAAAGAAAAAAAAAAATTACCACAAAACTGTTGCTTCAACTAGGTAGCTTTTTTTTTCACAAGGGTATCAGGAAAAAATGCACCATAAAATTTATAGTGCATTTTTTCCTGAGTACGACGATACCTCATATGTGGTTGTAAGTAATTGTTTGGGCGCATGGCAGGGCTCAGAAGAGAAGGAGCGCCATTTGACAGCAAAATTGGTTGGAATCATTAGCTGACATAATGTTGCATTTGGAGACCCCCTATGGTGCCTAAACAGTGGAGCTCCCCCAGAAATGACCCCATTTTAGAACTAGACCCCTTAAGGAATTTATCTACATGTTTGGTGAGCCCCTTGTACCCCCAGGGGCTCCACAGAAGTTGATAACATTGAGCCGTGAAAATTATTATTTTTTAACACAAAATTTTTGCTTCAACCAGGTAGCTTTTTTTTTTACAACGGTATCAGGAAAAAATGCACCATAAAATGTATTGTGCAATTTTTCCCGAGTACACAGATACCTCATATGTGGTGGAAAGTAAGTGTTTGGGCGCACGGCAGGGCTCGGAAGAGAAGGAACGCCATTTGACTTTTCAAACGCACAGACACCATGCACTGATTGGCCGCTGCAGGACGCATGGTCGGATGAGATACAAAAAGCATCGGGGATACGGAAAAAAAAAGTCACGCCATAAATTGAGCAGGTATGCCGTTCCGTTGTGTGCATCCCTGATCAGCGCTCGGCGGGACGAACGGACGGATGCGATATAAAAAGCGTCGGGGATACGGAAAAAAAAGTCACGCCAAAAATTGACCACGGATGCAGATCCGTTATCTGCATCCCTGATCAGCGCTCGGCGGGATGCACGGACGGATGCGATACAAAAAGCGTCGGATAAGGAAAACAAAAAGTCACGCCAAAAATTGACCACGGATGCAGATCCATTATCTGCATCCCTGATCAGCGCTTGGTGGGACGCACAAACGGATGAGGTATAAAAATGGACAGGGGATACAGAAAAAAAAAAAAGTTATACTCACAGTACCCAGAGGATTAGCAGGAGGATCACTGACCAGAAGAACTGCAGGAGGAACAGAAAGCAAACGAGATGGACAGCTTTACAGGAGCAGCAGTCAGGAGCTTGGACAGTTTATCAGAAGACCCAGGAAGGACCCAGCGATGGAGGCAGATGTGATCGGGCCAGTGAAGACCTCGGACGACCTGGTAAAGGCAGGTAAGAGGACGTCAGAGGGAGAGCAGATTGGTTAGGGGGTGGGGGAGACCGGAGAAGCAGTTGCAGAAGCAAGGAAGCAGAATAGAGATCACGGGGGAGGCAGGCAGATCGCGGGGGGAGCAGATCGGGATGTCGAGGGGCAGATCGGGGCGTGTGGGGGCAGATCGCGGGAGCGCGCAGGGGCCATCGCGGGAGTGCAATACTTAAGGCCCCGTCACACACACAGATAAATCTTTGGCAGATCTGTGGTTGCAGTGAAATCATGGACATAGTGTTCCATTTGTACACAGCCATAAACCTGGCACTGATTGTCCACAATTTCACTGCAACCACAGATCTGCCGCAGATTTATCTCTGTGTGTGACAGGGCCTTTACAGTTGGAGCAGGAGCGGTGGCAGCAGCGGCGACGACGTGGTACTACAAGTACCAGCCAGTGCACGCTGGTACAGGACTGGGGAGGGTGGCCACCTCCAGATCAGACCGCCCCAGTGCACACTGATTGGAGCGATTGCGCGTCATAGCAGGATCCCTCCAATCAGTGCTGCAGGGGCTGGGGGGGCGACATGTTTGATCTCCTGCTATGATCTGCCGTGGCACCTCATAGCAGGATCTCACAGTATTACACTGGTTCAGGCTTTGTTTTCGCCGAAATCAGTGCGAACAATGTGGTTGGCGGTTCAGATTTGAACAGCCAATCACAACGATCGTCGATGGGGGGTGGTGATGCCACCCCTCCTGGGGTCAAGCAAAGGTCCCCTGCTGTAAGAAACAGCAGGGGACATCATTTGAAAGCCGTTGCTAATGGCCACGGCAATCAAATGAACTTTAGGCAGTAAAGTTACATCCCTGGTCGTTAAGTCACGTTAAAATAGGACGTAACTTTACTGCCTGCGGTCGCGAAGGGGTTAAAGACATTTTATCCTGAATCGTATCAAGCAGGTTTAACAAGTATTTCCATGATAGTCTAGTGTTTTTTATTAATTCATTTTTGGGAACAGGTTTCTTTTTATCTATTTAGGGTGCCCTCACACGAGCGTATAACTCGCATGAGTATCGGAACGCATCACCCGGCGCGGCTGGCTTCTCTGCTGACAGGAGCGGGTCAGCTGCATTTATTTCTATGCGGCTGACATGCTCCTGCCTGGAGAGTGTGTGGCCGCACCGAGTGATGCATTCCGATACTCATGCGAGTTATACGCTCGTGTGAGGGCACCCTAAATGTGAGATAATTAAGGCTTGTAGAGATTTGTTTTTATTCAAGAACTCTTCGATTTTCAACCATGAAGATCTGTCATTTTCCTGCAGCCATCTTTGGCTCATTTTGAGTATACTAGCATGGTAATAGGCAAATAGATTTGGGAGCCCGAAACCTTCTCTCTTTTTATGTTTCACCAATATATGTTTGCCACTCTTGGTTTGTTGTTGTTCCAAACAAAGGCTGTTAGAAATTTTTGAAACTTTTTTCCTTTTTCAATCAATTAGGGATTGACCTAATTATATATAAGAATTTGGGTAAAATAAACATTTTCAAAGCTAATATTTTCCCCATCCAAGACAGCTCTGTTTTTTTAATTTTCAAAAAATCTTGCGGAATTGTTTTGTATAGGTTAGTCATATTCGTTTGAATAATATTCTTGACAGGTTTCGTTAGATAGATGCCTAGATACAAAACTTGTATTTTCTCCCATTTAAATGAGAATTCTTTTTGCATGATCTCCTGCAATTCATCATCAAGACGGAGTCCTAAGATTTGTGACTTTGCTACATTCACTTTGTACAAGGAGACCATAGAAATGTTTTTAAGGTTTTTATTAAATTTCTGGTAGAATTCAGTGTGTCCGAAATAGTGATAAGAATATCATCGGCAAATAATGTAGATTTGTATTGCCTCTTATTAAAACTTATCCCTTTAATTTTTCCATTGAGTCTAAAGGTGGTGTCACACACAGCGACGACGACAATGTCATCGCTGCTAAGTCTCCATTTTCTGTGACGTAGCAACGACCTCAACAGCGACGTTGCTGTGTGTGACACATAACAACGATCAGACCCCTGCTGCAAAATCGCTGCTCGCTCCTGAATATTCCAGGTCATTTTTTGATCGCTGCTATCCCGCTGCGACATGATGATAAGCTCAGCATCCTTGTGTTTGACACCGCAGCAGCGACGGTCGCGACGACGCTGAAGGCAGTGACGTAGGACTGAAGGCAGGACAAGGGCGTGTTTTTGCTGTGTATTTTGCAACGCCCCTATGACTCCGATTGGTGGTTACAACAGCGTTCCGATTGGGTACCTTGCCGAAGGCGTTACAGTGTTTTCATTCTTAAAGTTCCATTCTTTGTTCCACGTAGTAGATTCTCTGTCTGGTGTCGCTAGTGGGTCGTTCTTTGTGGATCTAAATGAAATGAAATAGAATGAATGAAAGCACTACTGCGTCTTCCTTTGTTTGGCACGGTCACCCAATCAGGCGCCGCTGTAGTGATCACCAATCTGAATAGAGGAGCGTGAAAAAAGGCAACACAAAGGCGCTGTAGCGATCACCAATCGGAACAGAGGGGCGTGAAAAGAGGCAACGCAAAACATGTCTAGGGGTAAACACCACGCCTCTATCAAGGTCTGAGTCGTCGCATAGCGACGCATGTGACACCACACAACGACCGTCGAGGTCGCTATGATCGCTGCTCCATCGCTGCTTAAAATAAAAAGTTCGACAGCTTACTAGCGATCATCTAAGGTCGCTGTTATGTCACAGGAAATGGTGACGTGACAGCGACGTCATTGTCGTTGTGTGTGAACCCAGCTTAATACTCTCTGCCAGTGGCTCTATGAATAAAGCAAATAGACTCGGAGACAAGGGACACCCTTGTCTGGTTATCAACTATCTGACAGTTTTCCCCTCTCAAATAGCACCAGACAAGGGTGTCCCTTTTCTGGTGCTATTTGAGAGGGGAAAACTGTCAGATAGTTGATTGTTTGTATACATTCTCGCTGATGGTGACGTGTATAATGCTGTAATGCAGTTTAGTATTTTGTCTCTAAACCCAAATTTCTTTAGAGTCGCAAATAAAAAACCCCAGTGTACCCTATCAAAAGCCTTTTTGGCATCCAGAGCAAGAACTACTGAGGGTATTTTATTATTTTCTATATGTTTCATAATATTGATTACTTTCTGGGTTGCATCTGAGGTGTGTCTTCCTTTGATAAAACCAACCTGATCAAAGTTAACTAGATCAAGGATATAAGTCTGAATTTTTGAGGCTATTAATTTTGCCAGAATTTTTGTATCAGTGTTTAATAGGGATATTGGCCTATAGTTTGCTAAATCATCATGGTCGCCTTTCCCTTTTGGTAGGACTATAACCGTAGCCTCTAGCATTTCCTTGGGAACCAAGCCTTCCAGAGCTGCTTTGTTTGAAAGCTTTGTTAGGTGAGGCAAAAATAGTTGGGCAAAATTTTTATAATAATCATTTTGAAACCCATCAGGGCCTGGTGATTTCCCTAGCTTTTAATGACTTAATTGTGTTTGCAACCTCCATTTCTGGATATGACAAGTTTAAGTACTCCAAGTCAGTTTTGGAGAGTGAAGGGAGTTGCAGGGAGTCTAGGAACTTATTGATTAGGTCCTCCGTTGGATATAACAAATTAGGGTCACTCTTTAGGTTGTATAATTTTGAGTAGTATTGGGCAATGGCTTCTGCTATGTCTTTTGGATGTTTGCATGTTTGGTTTAGATTATTTTCAACTTGTAAAATTCTAATTTTGTTTCTTTGTTGTTTGATTTTAGTTACAAACACTGTAGAAGGCTTGTTATTTGAATGGTAGTGGTTTGTTTTGACCCTTTGAATAATTTTATCAAATTCTTCTGATAACATAGTTTTCAATTCTATTCTTTGTTTTAAAATGTCTGAGTGAATTTCTGGAGTTGGATTTTCCTGTTGTTTTATTTCTAATTCTCTAATTTTGTTGGTGATGGCTATTAGTTTTTCTTTGTTTTTTTTGTTTTAAGCCTAATATTCAGTTCTATGAGTTTGCCTCTCAGCATTGCCTTATGGCCATTCCAAACAGTGAACACTGAGATCTCTTCTGTGGTATTATCTTGAAAATAATTAGTAATGTTTTTTTTTCAATTTCATCCCTGTATAAAGGATGCTGGAATAAATATGTATTAGCTCTCCAAAGTCTGTCTTGTCTAATGGGTGAGTTTAAAACTAAAAATGATTGGTGAATGATCTGACCATGACCTTGGTTCTATTGCAATTTTTTTGAACTTGGTTAAAGATGTTAAATTTGTAATAAATAGGTCAATTCGTGCAAAAGATTTATGCCTATCCGAATAATAGGTGTATTCGATTGAAGAAGAGTTAACGCACCTAAACACATCAAATAATTCTTCTTTTGCTAACCATGGATCTAAATTTTGTGAAAACATTCTTGTATGTGTTGAAGAGTCCAATTTTCCGTTGGGCACAACATTGAAGTCTCCAAAGACTACCAACTCACCTTTCTGGTATTCTCTAATTCTCTTCAGTAGTTTATTAAATAAACTAAATTGACCTGTATTTGGTGCATATAAGTTAACAATCGTAAAGATATTATCATTAATTTTACACACTAATATAATAAATCTACCATGTTCATCTGACAGGACTGATAATTTTTCAAATGTCACAGTGTTTTTTATTATAATGCTCACACCTGCAGTTTTTTTAATATTTGAGGCTAAAAATATGTGTAGGAAATCTCGATTAGTAAATTTGGGAGTATTGACAGATGAGAATTTTGTTTCCTGTATGCCTATAATATCTACCCTAGATTCTTTTATTAGCTTCCAAGTCATGAATCTCTTATTGGGGCTGTTAAGACCATTAACAAAGGGTTCTTTACAGTTAGAGCGGTCAGACTGTGGAATACACTACCACAAGAGGTAGTAATGGCAGATACTATAACAGCTTTTATATCAGGGCTGGATGATTTCCTCAGTACATACAACATTGTTGGTTATAAATGACTTAGTGACTAAATGTAGAACTGGTGGAAGAAGGTTGAACTAGATGGACCTAGGTCTTTTTTCAACCTAAGTAACTATGTACCTATGTAACATTTAAAGACATAAAATTAACACTCATTTTTAGAGTTGAGCGCCGTTCGCGGTTCGAGGTTCTCCAGTTCACGGCTCGAGTGATTTTGGGGGCTGTTCTAGATCGAACTAGAACTCGAGCTTTTTGCTAACGCTCGATAGTTCTAGATACGTTCGAGAACGGTTCTAGCAGCAAAAAGACCAGCTAATTACTAGCTGGCTTTCTGCTGTAATAGTGTAAGTCACTCTGTGACTCACACTATTATGAAATTTCAGTGTATAGTGTGCGGGAACAGCGCATTCAAATCACTGCTGTATGTATAATGGAGATCGCCATTTTTTTTTTTTCCTTGCCTTCCTTCCCTAAGCGTGCGCGTGTAGTGGGGCGGGCCAGCATGTCAGCCAATCCCAGACACACACACAGCTAAGTGGACTTTTAGCCAGAGAAGCAACGGCATGTGTGATAGGATGTCCATGTCACATGTCCCTGCATTATAAAAACTGGCATTTTCCTCCAGCACGCCATTATCTGCCTTCTGCGTCCTTGGTGTCCGATACTGCTGTGTATGCTCTATACACAGCGCTGTACAGAATAGGGATAGAAGTTTCTATCAGTCCTTTTAAGGGCTCATACCGGCAGGGTCAGAGCTATAGGTGACAGAGTTTAAAACAGAGTTTAAAAGCTACACAAGATGACAGCGTCTGTGTACCTAACGTCAGGGATTTCCTCGCTGCATTTCCCCATTAGGAGGGATAGAAAGGCAGGCTTCCTTTCCTCTACCCAGACCCACAACCCTGCCACTGTACCCTCCTGCCCTTTGCACACTCAAGCTCATTGTTACTAAGCCATTATACTAGCAAACACTGAGTGAACTTAGTGGCATCCTAAACGTGGCTGTTGGACTTCTGTATTGTCCCACTAGTGCAAAGATATTTGCAGCACGTCTGCCTGCATTGCACACTCAAACTCATTGTTACTAAGCCATTATACTAGCAAACACTGAGTGAACTTAGTGGCATCCTAAAAGTGGCTGTTGGACTTCTGTATTGTCCCACTAGTGCAAATATATTTGCAGCACGTCTACCTGCATTGCACACTCAAACTCATTGTTACTAAGCCATTATACTAGCAAACACTGAGTGAACTTAGTGGCATCCTAAACGTGGCTGTTGGACTTCTGTATTGTCCCACTAGTGCAAAGATATTTGCAGCACGTCTGCATTGAACATCCAAGCTCATTGTTACAAAGCTATTATATTAGCAATTTATGCTGCCAGTTTAAGGGCCGTAGTTGCATTGTCAGGGATAATTATTGTTGTTTATTCTGCTGTTAATAAAGCTAGACCACCGCTGCAATCTACACCACCTCTCAATTTTTACTACCACATTTTAAGTGCACAATCTTGTTGCAATCAACATGAGTGGCAAAATGACAGATGCTGGTGGAAAGGGGAAGAGGCGTGGTGGAAAAGGAAAAAAAGGGTTTGTCCGTAGGGAAGGTGGCAAAGCTCCATTAACATCTGCTGAAGATAGACTATCTACCAGCAAAATTAAGATGTCTACTACTTACCGTGGACAATCCGATGTGCTCCCTTTTTTACGGACACGAACAACTGGAACAAAGGTAGATGATGGCCAAAAAAGGAAAATGCTTGAATGGATCTCAAGTGGTCCAACAAGTGCCCTCTCCGCCACCTCAACTACCGCATCCAAAATACACCAGTACTCTGAGTTGTCATCCCAATCAAACTTGCTTTCTCCCAGCTCTGAAGTCTCCATCAGCCCTGCACAGTATGGTAGAACTGAGATGGCTGAGTCTGCAGAGCTGTTCAGTCACACTATAGCCTGGGAATCAGAGGTCTGCTCCCAAGCTACAGTGAGTACAGACCAGGAAATGGTCTGCAGTGATGCCCAGAACCTTTGTGACTCTGATTCAGGCCGTGAGGACCAAGTTTCTGAGCATAATGTTGACCCTTTTTCACAAACTGTAACACCTGTTGTTATAGACAATGAGGAACATACTGATGATGATGAGATGCAGATACCAGATTGGGATGACAACTTAAATATTCGGTCAGGGCAAGAAGAGGCTCGGTCTGAGGGTGAGGGGAGTACAAATACAACAATTGATGAGGAAGTTCTAGATCCCACCTACTGTCAACCCACAGTCAGGCACTCGAGGAGGTCAACAGAGGCGGTGGTGGAGGATGCAACCGACGACGAAGTTACCTTGCGCCTTCCTGGACAGAGTCGGAGCACTGGTAGCACGTCTACAACTGCATCCTCAGCCACCACTCTGCCTCTGAGCACTAGTCCAGGGGGTTCAGCAGGTCGCATGCCCTCTAAGCCTTGCCTAGCCTGGTCCTTTTTTGACATATCAAAAGATCAACCAAATCATGTGATATGTAACATTTGTCATGATTCTGTTAGTAGAGGGAAAAACCTCAGCAGTTTGACAACTTCTTCCATGAATCGTCACATCAATAAATATCATATGTCCCAGTGGGAAGCTCACCGTGCTGCAATGCAGCCTAGCGGAGCGAACCATCCACCGCCAGCCCCTTCCAGTGCATCTTCATCTTCTAGGACTGTGGGGACAGCTGTCACACCTGGTTTTCCACGCACAACTTCCACCACTGTAACCGCAATAGGCAGTTTGCTTGGTAGGTCGTCAGTTGGTTTGGAAGGGGAAACAAGTGCGTGTGTACAGCTCTCTCAGACATCGATAGCACCAACGTTGGATGAAGGCAACATCATGTCTACGCCTGCACTTTCCTCACAAACCTGCATTTTTCCAGGGACACCCTACTTAACACCGTCTCCACACAGCAGCCAGATCTCTGTCCCTCAGATGTGGACAAAAAAAAGGCCATTTCCTGCGACCCATGACAAAGCTAAGAGGTTGACTTTATCCCTCTGTAAGCTCTTGGCTACTGAAATGCTGCCTTTCTGCCTGGTGGACACACAGGATTTTAGAGACCTTATGTCTGTCGCTGTGCCCCAGTACCAGATGCCCAGTCACCACTACTTCTCTAAGAAAGGTGTGCCCGCGCTACACCAGCATGTCGCACACAACATCACCGCTTCCTTGAGAAACTCTGTGTGTGAACGGGTGCATTTCACCACCGATACTTGGACCAGTAAGCATGGACAGGAAGTTACATGTCGCTGACTGGGCACTGGGTAACTATGGTGATAGATGGTGAAGGGTCTGCTGCACAAGTCTTGCCGTCCCCACGACTTGTGTGTCAATCCTCTGTCTGTCCAAGTTCCGCCACTGCTTCTGCCTCCTCCACTTCATCTGGGTCCTCCACCTCCGCCCCAAGCCTGCCTGGTCAGGCCACCAGCGTTGTAACTGCGCAGAAGGAATCACGCACCCCTCATTACTATGCTGGCAGCAGAGCGCAATGGCATCAGGCGGTCTTTAGCTTGACATGTCTTGGGAATAGGAGTCACACAGCTGAGGAGTTGTGGTCAGCTCTGCGTTCCGAGTTTAATAAATGGTTGTCTCCACTCAACCTGCAGCCTGGTAACGCCGTGTGCGACAATGCTGCAAACCTGGGTGCGGTCCTTCACCTGGGCAAGGTGACACACGTGCCTTGTATGGCTCACGTGTTGAACCTTGTTGTCCAGCAATTTTTAACACACTATCCCGGTCTAGATGGCCTTCTGACCAGGGCATGAAAACTGTCTGCTCACTTCCGCAGTTCAAGCGCCGCAGCTGAGCGACTTGCATAGCTCCAAAAGTCTTTCGGCCTGCCGGTTCATCGCCTGAAATGCGATGTGGCGACACCCTGAAATTCGACTCTCCACATGTTACAGCGACTGTGGCAGCACCGCCGAGCCCTGGTGCAATACGTCATGACGTATAGCCTGGGCCAATGAGATGCAGAGGTGGGGCAGATCACGCTGATGGAGTGGTCTCAGATCAAGGACCTATGCACCCTTCTGCACAGTTTCGACATGGCGACGAATATGTTTAGCGCTGACAAGGCCATTATCAGCATGACAATTCCAGTCATTTACATGCTGGAGCACACGCTAAACACTATTCGGAGTCAGGGGGTGGGACAACAGGAAGGGGAGGAACTACAGGACGATTCATATGCACAAGACATAACAACATCACCAAGGTCAAGACGTTCATCATCACCAACGCGGCAGGCATGGGACCATGGGGGACAGGGATCAACAAGGGCGCATGGTAGCAGGCGAAATGTTGAGGAAGGTGCAGGAGAACATGAAGAAATGGAGGACGAACTGTCCATGGACATGGAAGACTCAGCGGATGAGGGAGACCTTGGTCAAATTTCAGTTGAAAGAGGTTGGGGGGAGATGTCAGAGGAAGAATGAACGGTTAGCACCTCTATGCCACAAACACAGCGTGGACTTGGTCCGCATGGCTGCGCAAGACACATGAGCGCCTTCTTGCTGCACTACCTCCAACATGACCCTCGTATTGTCAAAATTAGAAGTGATGAGGACTACTGGCTTGCCATACTAAAGATCCCCGGTACAAGTCCAAATTTTGTGACATAATTCCAGCCATAGAAAGGGACGCACGTATGCAGGAGTATCAGCAGAAGCTGTTACTCGATCTTAGCTCGGCTTTTCCACCAAACAACCGTGCAGGTGCAGGGAGTGAATCTCCCAGTTGTAACTTGACAAACATGGGACGGTCTCGTCATCTCCAAGTCTACCCGTACCAGTAGCACCGTATCTGGTGCTGGTAACATCAATTTTATTGAATCTTTTCATAATTTTTTTAGACCCTTCTTTGCAAGGCCACCAGAGACAACAAGTCTGACACATAGTCAACGGCTGGAGAGGATGATACAGGAGTATCTCCAAATGAACATCGATGCCATGACTTTGCAAATGGAGCCTTGCTCATTTTGGGCTTCAAATCTTGAAAAATGGCCAGAGCTCTCCAGTTACGCCTTGGAGATTTTGTCGTGTCCAGCTGCCAGCGTTGTCTCTGAACGTGTCTTCTGTGCTGCTGGGTGTGTGCTGACAGATAAGCGCACGCGTCTGTCCAGTGACAATGTGGACAGACTGACGTTCATCAAAATGAACAAGTCATGGATCCACAAGGAATTTACTACCCCTGTGTCATCCTGGGGAGAGTAAATGCTTGTGGACTTGGAATGTGCTTGATGCAAATCAAAACATCCTGTTTGCAACTAGGGCACAAGTGCTGCCACTGAAGGGGTTAGTGTCTGTGTGGCCCAATTTTTGGAAAAAAAAGGGAGACTCCGCTTGGAGTAACCCTTGCTTGCTGTGTTTTTTAAAAGGAGCCAAGATGAACAAGTCATGGTTCAGCAAAGACTTTGCTACCTAACCCGGGGTCATCCTGGGGACGGTTAAGTATGGCGTATTTTTGAATGTGCTTGATGCAAATCTAGCTGTGAAGTGTACAACTAGGGCACAAGTGCTGCCACTGAATGGGTGGGTGTGTGTGGGGCACAATTTTTGGAAAAAAAGGGAGACTCCGCTTGGAGTCACCTTGCGGTGTTTTACATGATTTTAGAAGGGCGTGCCATGCCTATATCTGTGTCTCCTCCTCTTTTTCCTTGTCCAGCTCTTTTGTTTTCACATGAGTATATGTCCTTGTCACTTTCCCATGTGTTTGTGTTGTGTTGTGAGTTGTTTTGGACACCTTTGAGGGTGTTTTCTAGGTGTTTTTATGTGTTTGTGATTGCCTGCCATTGTTTCCTATGCGGTTCGAGTTCGGTTCGTCGAACGCTCGACGAACCGAACTCGAACGAGAACTCCGTTCGGCGAACCGAACTCGAGCCGAACCGGTACCGGTTCGCTCATCTCTACTCATTTTATCATTTTTACTGCTGTTACTTCAATTCTCAGGTGGGAAAGATATTGAATATTTAAAATATTGATGAATAGACATGCACATTTTGTGAACTAATACTTCACCTAGAGAGGAAAAGAAGGTTAGAACAAACAAATAAACAACAGATAAACTTATAATAACTTGTAAACTGTTTCATGGATAGTCCGTGGATGGTGATGATGTGGAGCCCAGGTGTGTTGCATTACCTTCAGGGACTCCACGTGGAGGGACAGTCTGGTAACAGGTAGGTTGTCTTCTTTAGGAATTCGTGACGCCCCTCTCGGTATTGCGGTCAGGGTGACCACCACTGCAGATTAGGGGACACCTGGGGCTGATGTTGAATGCAGCTAGATGTAGTGGCCTCCCGAGAGTGAGGCTGGCCCCAGGGCCCGGGGTGGGTGTGTGGAGCCACAGGTCGCAGAATGACTCACACGCATAACCAAAATGTCTTTCAGGGTTTTACTCACATAAGGTGGCAAGGGTGAGTAACCCGGGATGATGCCTCGGTAGACCAGGAAGAAGCAGGTATCCCTTTGGCTGAAATAGGGGTGACTGCCGACTCGCCTTCCTAGCCCTTGTGTTTTGAGGTGACCTCGACTTGTAGTCTTGCTGGGATCACCCAGGGAAGTCGCATTTGCTGTTCTCCCCTTTCTGGCCCGTTTGTTTGCAGCGTGGACCAGACAATTCTAGCTGCTGTTTTCTGTTGCCTATGGGCCCACTCGTTGCTGCGTGACTCCGGACTCTGTGTGTGGTTGGTGGGAAGCTTGCAGTGCTCTCACCGGCAGGTGAAGCAGGCCAACTGAATGGGCCCCTGCTCTGGGTACCTGTACCCCATGCGGGCAGGGTCTCCTGGCAGACCCCGTACTCAGCCACCTCTCTGTGCTCTGGCCTCAGGTGGTTTTCGGGCAGCACTACCAGGTAGCCCCTTTCTCCCCCGCCAGCAGCCACGAACGGTGCAGTGTCTGGAAGACCTCTGCTCACTGCTCTGCCCTCCAGACGCGACCTCTCTCCTCCACCCCCTCTCACTGACTCTCCTGACTCTCACTGACTGCCTCGGCACACTCTCTGTTCCCAGTGACACCACCCACCACTAGCTGGGAGGCGAGGGTCACACCTCCTCCCTAAGTCTGCTCAGGGGTCCCCTCTAGCTGTGTGTGTGCTCCTGGTTACTGAGTGTTCCATGTGTCCACACCCTAGTCAGCCTCTGGGATTACCTGTGTTGTACTGCCCCCAGCATGGGTGCAGTACTCAGTGGCGCCTGACCAGGTCAGGGGTGCCACAATTATGGTGTAAAAGAGCACCATCTCTATTGGAGCGAAAGTTTATGCCATCCCATTTACATCCATTGTAGATTATGAAATTGGATACATGCTGTTCCTTATTGAAAAGGTTATTCGGTAACTCCTGGGTTAAGTTATGTGGATATTTTGTTCTGTTAGCTTCTTAAGGCCATCCTCAATGCTTTGTATGACATTAGTTTTCCCTTGATGTTGATAAAGAATTTTTGTTGGAAAGCCCCATCTATAGCTTATCTTCTTTAGACGAAGAATTTCTGTAATTTTCCCCAATTCTTTTCTTTGATTCAGAGTTTCACATGACAAGTCTGCAAAGATCTTTAATTGCTCGTATGGTAATGGTAATGTTTTTTGTTTTTCTTTATGTAAGTCATAAGTTGTTCTTTTGTATGGTAGAAATGTATTTTGAGAATTACATCTCTGGGGATGTCTGGGCTCAAAAAATTCGGTTTAGGTAGTCGATGTGCACGGTCTATTACAACGTCTAGTTCTGAGAGACTTGGAATTGCCAACTTCATAATATCTTTGATGTATTTTTTGAGCTCCTCATATTTGATCGATTCTGGGATGCCTCGAATTTTAATATTGCATCTATCTCTGTCTTCCAAGTCCGTCAACTTTGTCTTGAGAAATTTAATTTCTGCTTTCATTTTGTCCTGGTCTTTGGTGATGTTTTTTGTAGATTTTGTTAAATTCGCCACCTCTGCCTCCGTACATTCAGCCCTGAGTGCCATGGACTCAATAGTTGATGTAACCTCGTTAAGTTTTTTGTCTTCAGAGAAATTATATCAGCTTTCACCGAATCTTTGAATGCGGTAAAAAGGTTGTAGAAAAAATTCTTATCCATGGGTTGGTCAGTCAATTGAAAATTTTTAAGAGGATCTGGCTGAGAAGAAATTCCACTGTCATCCCTCTTTTGTTTTTGACGACTTGGACTCAAGTCTGGAGATGAATCTTCTTCTATATCTTTTTTTTATGCCATTTATTTTCTCTTATTTCGGGAAGATGCTTGGTCCCATAGCATGGTAATTTCCCCTGTTGGGTCTTGTTCTTGGGACAATGAGTCATCCTTTACTGAATGAAGAACAAGTGTTGTTCCTATGTCTTGTTTGTGTTGTCCTTGTCTACTTCCAGGTTTAGGTATTCCAGATGCAGCCACTCCTGGTTTTGGAATGTTTGATTTCTGTTTGTGAGTCGCCATTTGTAAAATTGTAGAATTTGGAAGTATCTGTCAAGATTCAGCCTTAGAAGGACAGGTACACTGAGAGCTACGCTTTTTGCAAGTTGTGAGGGCCACGTAGCCACTCGAGTCCAGTGATCGCACGTAGGTCAGAATAACCGCTCAGATCCTCTTAACATCCAAGGTTTGTTACTAACTAAGCTCCTTCAGACAGAGCTTTCAAGTACCAGGGATTCTTTGTTTGGACTCAGGTACCTTTAACACTACAAGACCCAGAGAGGGGTCATTTAACATTTCTACCTTTGGAACCCAGAAATGGGTCGAATGACCTGAAGGATTTTAGGTAACATCCTATAGTCACCGTCTGTTGTTCTGTAATTAAGGCCATTACTGTCGCACCACAGGAGGTTGTTGTTTTCCATTGATTTTAGCCATTTAGTTTCTAGTTAGTTCTATTTAGTTTGGACTAAGGGGTACTTTGCACACTATGACATCGCAAGCCGATGGAAGCGATGCCGAGCGCGATAGTCCCTGCCCCCGTTGCAGCTGCGATATCTTGTGATAGCTGCCGTAGCGAACATTATTGCTACAGCAGCTTCACATGCACCTACCTGCCCTGCGATGTCGCTCTGGCCGGCGAACCACCTCCTTCCTAAGGGGGTGGGTCGTGCGGCATCACAGCGACGTCACACGGCAGGCGGCCAATAGAAGCAGAGGGGCGAAGATGAGCAGGACGTAAACATCCCGCCCACCTCCTTCCTTCCTCATTGTAGCCGGGACGCAGGTAAGGCAATGTTCCTCGCTCATGCGGCTTCATACACAGCGATGTGTGCTGCCGCAGGAACGAGGAACAACATCGTACCTGTCGCTGCACCGACATTATGGAAATGCCCGACACTACACCGATCATACAATTTCAACACTTTTGCGCTCGTTAATAATAGTAAAAACGATTCACATACTCTGATGTCGACAACGACGCCAGATGTGCGTCACTTTCGATTTGACCCCACTGACATCGCAGCTGCGATGTTGTAGTGTGCAAAGTACCCCTAAGGGTCATTTGACCCTCTTTTGGGACTTTGGGGAGCTCGAAATTTCTGGGACTTCTAGTGTTAATTAGTTTTAATCCGGGTACAAACCACTGTGACTCTGTATTTTCTGTGCTGTCAGCACAGAGTTTGTCAGATTGTTATAAATTTCTTGTGTTTTGTCACTCTGTGCAGCCCCTCTTATTTTGTGGATGTAAAAATGTTCTTGTTAATTTTACTAGGGCTTGATATGATGCTGGTTAAGCATAAGTAACCATGAAAAGACCAGACTGATATGCGGGTATCTTACTTATGTATTCCGCTATGCTAGGGCACAACTAGTATAATGCAGCTTATTATAACTTAACAGCTGTTGATTTTATTTTGTGCACCCTTTCACATTAATCCTGCAAGGTTTGTGTATGTTCTCACAAAAGTTTGCTAATTTTTGTTGAGGTTAAAATAGGGCACAAGTCAAATCTTTGCAACAGTATGTAATTGCTTGTTGTATCGCAGGGCGCCTCCTTTCCGTCTCTAGAATTGAGGACTATAGGCAGAATGGTGCTGGCATCAGAGAAGGAGCGACGATCAGACAGAGAGGCAGAACGGAGCTGGGGCAGAGGCATGGGTATAGTGACCCATGACTCACCTTTGCAGGGCAACAAGGGGTTAAATTGTAAAGTTATAGAAAGAGCGGGCTTTCTGCAGGGTCAGGAGTTTAAGGGGTGGATTTATAGGGCCAGGGGAGGGAATGGGGGGGGCTGTATATATATATGTCCAGGGAGAGAGGGGGGGCTTCGGCGCGAGGTACCTATAGAAGAAGGTCCCGCCCTATGTTTAATCTCGGTCAGGGAGGATGTAGGGGTTGAGGTTAATTTTACTTAATATAGTGTGTTCGAGTCATTTCGGCGAGCGGTGGCGAGGGGGGTTCTTGGAGTCGGTGGAAATGTCGGGGTGGTACATCAGATAGATGGGGACCACCCCCCTTGTTTATTCTGGTATGGTAATTGCCTGGCAGACTTGGGGGGCTCTCCAGGGGTGGGGTCTCCTGAGAGTCGGTTAGGGCTTTTCCGGCAAAAGGTGGTGCCCCGATCTTGTGGTCGCGGCTGGAGGCAAATAGGCCGGATGGTTTGGTAACAATACTTGGTGTCCGCCAGGTTTTGCATTGGAAAATGGTTATTTATAAATGGTTATTTTATTTGTTATAATGTTTGTTAATAAACCGGGCCGATTTGGCCAATTTATCCAAATAATGGCGTTGCGTGTTTATTAACGGGTGGAAAAAGATGGGGGGGGGGGTTATTTGGGATTCTGATGGCCAATGAGGGAAGCCTCTGCAGTAGGGCAGTCAAGGGACATCAGTAGGTCTGGTCACAGAATTAGGGAGCACTGATGCTTAAATATAGATATGGACACTGGTGGACTGTAGGTGTTTTGAATGCTTTTAGCTTAGGAGCAGAAGTCTTTTAATAATACAGGGCAGGAGCAGCTGCACCTTCCATGCAGGTATATACCTCTGGTCCCACACTATTTACTCAGACACTGACAGAAACTGCGCCCCAAAGAAATGGTGTGTAAGTGTTAGATAATATTTCTGTCACAGATGTAATTAATGTGAAGAATTTGGGTGAAATTTCCAGTAAATTGGGGACATTTTATTTGGTTTTAAGTGAGACACAAGTCTTTTCTGTCAGAATAGTTATGTGTATTATCAGCGGTGCTGTGGGACCTGAGGTAAGAGGTTAATGTCTATATTTAATTATCTTCTTGTGATGTAATTAATTCAATGATGACTAAGATGTAAAAATTTGAGGTAAATGTTGAAGTTATAGATGAGGGTGAGTTAGTGTCACAGTAAAATTTCTCTCACCATTTAGATCTCCACATCCTGTCAGCAGCACAGCTGTGAGGGAGGGCCCTGTTCTTCACCTCAGGTACAGCGTCTGTGGTCATTTCAGTCCAATAAATTTTGTTTAAATGGATTAAAATTGATCTGTTGATGATCTTAAATAGATCCACTGCTTAGGTAAATGGTTTGAAGCCCACGAGCATCAATAATCCGTTGCTTTTAGGATGTTTATCTGGGAGCCCAAGCACTTCATGTCTTACATGCTTGAGCCATGGCCACGCCCCAAAAATATCTATTGTGGAAGTAAAGATTTTGCCATGTAATCTAGCAGGAGCAGGTCGGGTTAGAGATAAATGGGCCCACAAGGAGTGGACAGTAGTGGTTTATTAACGCTTGTGTCTTCCATTTTCTAGTGTATGTGTGCCGCCCCCACGTCAGCAGCCAGGCTGCTCGGATCCAGATCCGTGGTGGCTCGAGGGACGTCCGCACCCGGGGGTCGTGCGGCCACTCAAATAAAAGGGGGCTATGTACAGGGGATGGTGTGGAAAGTTTGTGATGCCACCCGTGGTGTGTGGTAAGGGTGAAGTACCACCACTGCGGCTGGGAGTATCCGGTGGCGATGGTATGG
The DNA here is from genome assembly GCF_048569485.1 of Anomaloglossus baeobatrachus. Taxonomy (NCBI): domain Eukaryota; kingdom Metazoa; phylum Chordata; class Amphibia; order Anura; family Aromobatidae; genus Anomaloglossus; species Anomaloglossus baeobatrachus. Next base: position 28,587,784 of record NC_134357.1, on the reverse strand, counting down.
GCAGTGTTTAACCCCTCCACGGGTAGGGGGGATGCCCCGGGACAGGGTGATAGTGTCAGGGAGGTGCCGTCGGGCCGGTAAGGGTTAATTGCGTACTCACTCAGTATATAACGCTAAAGCTTACAACCGTGGTAAACCAAAGTTCTTAATGCCACTGCAGCAGGGAGGGAGCACGCCTGGATCTCGTGCCCGTTGGTGTTGCTTGTTAGCCTGTGACCTTAACCTTGGCACCTCTTTTCTGTAGTTGGTCCCTTTTAGCTTAAAACTAAACGGGTCCCGCTCACCCATATGGCTAACGGAGTGAGCTTGCTCTCAGGTTTCACGCTTGGGATTTTCTGGACTATGCAGTGTGAAAGTCCTATCCCCCTCGTTGCACTTGTACCCCGATTTTGGAGTGGGTGGAGAACGGATCTTGAAGGTTCCATCCTCATCGGGTAAATTACCAGGACGCCTGAAGCTACTTCCCGGCCTAGAGTCCACGTACCCCGTCGTGCCCTGGCCCCTGCCTGGTGATGGCAAAAGCCCACCGGCTGTCCTCCTCGACAATCCGTGCCCCTTGGCATGATCCCCTGCGACTGGGGTCCATCTCCTACTAGGCCCAGACCAACGTCTGCAACCTAGTAGTTCACGGAGCCCAGCTCCTGACCTCTCCTCTCTAGAGTCACCACTCTACTCACTGTCTCCTGACACTCCTGACCTCCCCTTAAAAACCCGCCAAGTGGCCGGACCTATTCCCTTCAGGCTGTCCACTGGTGTGTCTGGTGGGTGTGGTGCAGAGTGTTCCTAGGGTTTTGATTAGCTTGTTCTTAGCAACACCAAAGGTCAGGGACCCGTAACCGAGGAGGAGGTGGATATCATGCAGAAGGGCAGATTGCACAATACCCTGTGATGACCTGATAGGCCAGGGCGTCACATTTGTAACGCTCAGTGAGGAGCATGGGAAGAGGCAGCGTCATCTTTGGATTTCCTCCTTGAAATCCATTACACCTTTAGTAAACCTAGCTCAGTTTTGCCGGTGACTGATTGTCACGATATATGAACATACAGTTAGGTCCAGAAATATTTGGACAGTGATACAAGTTTTGTTATTTTAGCTGTTTACAAAAACATGTTCAGAAATACAATTATATATATAATATGGGCTGAAAGTGCACACTCTCAGCTGCAATTTGAGAGTTTTCACATCCAAATCAGAGAAAGGGTTTAGGAATCATAGCTCTGTAATGCATAGCCTCCTCTTTTTCAAGGGACCAAAAGTAATTGGACAAGGGACTCTAAGGGCTGCAATTAACTCTGAAGGTGTCTCCCTCGTTAACCTGTAATCAATGAAGTAGTTAAAAGGTCTGGGGTTGATTACAGGTGTGTGGTATTGCATTTGGAAGCTGTTGCTGTGACCAGACAACATGCGGTCTAAGGAACTCTCAATTGAGGTGAAGCAGAACATCCTGAGTAGAGATGAGCGAACCGGTCGCGGTTCGGCTCGAGTCGGTTCGCCGAACGGAGGTCCCGTTCGAGTTCGGTTCCCTCGAACGTTCGACGAACCGAACTCGAACCAATAGGCTATAATGGGAGGCAATCACAAACACAGAAAAATGCATGATAAATGTACACAAACAGTTAATAAACATTGCCATAACACTTACCGGTCCTCGCGATCCCTCCTGCACTCTGTCTCCTGCCGCTATTCCATCCGATGATCGCTGAATCCTCCTGGTGACCGGCACTGCAGCAGTGATGCAGGACCTATCGTGACGTCAAAATAGCCATGTGACCAGTCACGTGGCTATTATCTCATTGGCTACAGACTGGTCACATGACTATGACGCGTCATGTAGGACCTGCGAGTGCATCTCTCCGGTACACGGTGCACATATGTGTATCGCCATGTACCGGCGATATGCTCTAGCACACGGTCGACTCCCCGTTCTGTTAGGGACCGGCTGACACAGCCGGTCATTAACGGAGATCACCGTTGCCATAGCAACGCAGTTAGCGGTGACGTCACCGCTAATCGCGGCTCCGAGAGCACCGTTGCTATGGTAACGCGTCTGTCAGCGTTACCGCTGTTACCGCTGACAGCCAGCACTGATCACTCACTGAGTGAAGGCTGCACGCTGCTTCCCAATTGTAGTGAGGATTGTAGTGAGGATGAGGTTCCCCAGCCCCAAGTGATGAGCTGGGGAAACTCATCCTCACTACAATCGTCACAACTACTACACTAGAAAGAAAGAAGATAGAAGAGCAGTGTAAGGGGTGGGCAGACCCCTTACAAGGAGGTGCAGTGGTCCCCTGAAGATACCCCCGCTGGGGTAGACAAAGATGTTGTTTTTATTGTAATTGCACTGTTTTAGTGGGTTTTCCCCCTAGTGTCCCCATAGAAACTGTACAGGAGGGAGGAGGAGCCGGCAGCAGTAGGGGGAAAGTGTGTGTGTGTTGAAGGCAGTTGATTCCGGGACAGGGGAGAAGGAACAGCCAGGGGCAGAGTGTGGAGTCGAGTGGAAAGGAAGAACGAAGGGAAAGAGAGAAGAAGTGTCCTCAAAGGTGAAGCTGTATTGGTGTGGGTCCAGTCTGTGATAGCCGGAGTGGGAGCCTAGGTGAAGTGGAGTAGCCGGGCACATCCCCACTAGAGGAGACAGCAAGGAAAGATTTCCCTGGACAGGAATTGTGATTGTGTGCTGCAAAATCCGTGCATTGAGCTGTCTGTGAAACTCTGTGCAATAAAGATGTCGTTTGGTTTATCTGATCCCTGCCTGAAGAGCTTTTCTGCGACTGACAGCGTGCGCTGTTCCACCACACTCTGCCCCACAGAACAATCCCCTGTCCCAATAGTGACGGCGGAGCCGGGGGTTAGCCTGGCAGAAAAAGGGGCGACAACTACATCCCCTGAGGCACCCCTGGCACCCCGTTACAGCAGGATCGTGGAGGGCTGACAGGGGGTAATAAAGATGGAGTCTCTAATGTGTCTGTGTATTTATTTCTATTAAAGTATTTTTTCTCTGTGTGGTGTTTTTTTTAACCCTTTATTGGAGATTCTTAATGGCCGGGTCAAACGTGCCTGACATTAAGAATCTCTGGCTTAATACTGGCTAGTAAAACAAAGCCAGTATTAACTCATGATTACCCAACAAGCCACCCGGCTCCAGGGCTGTTGGAAGAGTTGGATACAGCGCCAGATGATGGCGCTTCTATGAGAGCGCCATTTTCTGGGGCGGCTGCGAACTGAAATTCGCAGCAGAGGCGCCCAGAAACCTCGGGCTAACCTGTGCTGCGGATTCCAATCCCCAGCTGCCTAGTTGTACCCGGCTGGACACAAAAATGGGGCGAAGCCCACGTCATTTGTTTTTTAATTATTTCATGAAATAAGTGAAATAATTAAAAAAAAACGGGCTTCCCTATATTTTTGGTTCCCAGCCGAGTACAAATAGGCAACTGGGGGTTGGAGGCAGCCCGTGGCTGCCTGCTGTACCTGGCTAGCATACAAAAATATGGCGAAGCCCACGTCATTTTTTTGGTGGGCAAAAAAATTCTGCATACAGTCCTGGATGGAGTATGCTGAGCCTTGTAGTTCTGCAGCTGCTGTCTGCTCTTCTCCATACAGACAGACAGCAGCTGCAGAACTACAAGGCTCAGCATACTCCATCCAGGACTGTATGCAGAAGTTTTTTGCCCCCTGAAAAAATTATGTGGGCTTCGCCATATTTTTGTATGCTAGCCAGGTACAGCAGGCAGGTACGGCTGCCCCCAACCCCCAGTTGCCTATTTGTACCCGGCTGGGAACCAAAAATAAAGGGAAGCCCTTTTTTTATTATTTCATGAATTTCATGAAATAATTAGAAAACAAATGACGTAGGCTTCGCCCCATTTTTGTGTCCAGCCAGGTACAACTAGGCAGCTGGGGATTGGAATCCGCAGCACAGGTTGGCCTGAGCTTCTGGGCCCCACTGCTGCGAATTGCAGTCTGCAGCCGCCTCAGAAAATGGCATTTTCATAGAAGCGCCATCTTCTGGCGCTGTATCCAACTCTTCCAGCACCTGCCTGCTATACCTGGCTAGCATACAAAAATATGGCGAAGCTCACGTCCTTTTTTTGTAGTTTTTTGGCAAAAAAAATAAAAAATGCTTCCCTGGATTTTCCATTGCCAGTGAAGGTAACACCAAGCAGTGGGGGTTAGCAGCCAGTAGCTGCTTGGATTACCCTTACCTAGCAATACAAAAAATGCAGCGGGAGCCCATATATATTTTTTTTAATTATTTATTTAAATAACTAAAAACAAAATGGGCTACCCTGTATTTTGATTGCTGGACATCACAGTGCTGTAAAAATAAATCTTTAAAAAAATGACGTAGCGCTCCGCGGTATTTTTGATTCTCAGCGCAGATAAAGCAGACAGCTATGGGTTGCCACCCCAGTCTGCCTGCCGTTACCTTGGTTGGCAATCAAAATACAGGGAAGCCCATTAATTTTTTCTATTTAAAAAATAGTTAAAAAAAAAAATGACGTTGGGTCCCCCCATTTTTGATAGCCAGTTAGGGTAAAGCAGACGGCTGTAGCCTGAAAACCACAGCTGGCAGCTTTACCGTGGTTGGGGATCCAATGTGGAGGCCCCCTCAGGCTCTTTTTTATAATTATTTTATAAATATTAATAATTACACAATAAAAGTAGGGTCCCCCCCAAAGTGGATCACCAGCCAAGGTAAAGCGGACAGCTGTGGTCTGGTATTCTCAGGGTGGAAAGGTCCATAGTTATTGGGCCTTCACAGCCTAAAAATAGCAGGCCGCAGGCACACCAGACGTGGCGCATCCACTAGATGCGCCAATCCTGGCGCTTCACCCCAGCTCATCCCGTGCCCTGGTGCAGTGGCAAACGGGGTAATAAATCGGGTTGATACTAGCTGTAAAGTCACCTGAGATCAAGCCCAGCAGTTTGTGATGTCATGGCATCTATTAGATACCCGACATCATAAACTGTCAGTACTAACAAAAAAAAAAAAAAATCGACAAAAGAAATTTATTTGAAAAAACAGTCCCCAAAACATTTCCTCTTTCACCAATTTATTGTAAGAAAAAAAATAAAGGGGTCCCACGACGACTCTGGACCATCTAGAATATGGAGGGAGATACTCAGGGAACGTATCCCCCATTTTCTAGGAGTGCAGAGCCTTCATGTGAGGAGTGTGGGTGCAATAAATCTGCACTCACTCTCCCTGGGTCCACAGCAGCAGAGTCCATGTCGTAATAGTTGCTACCAAAGCTGCAATGCCCTGCTCATGAGGTAAGGGCATGCCTAATCAGGAGAACTACTGTAGAGGAAGCTCTGCTCACTGGTATATAGGTGCTCAGAGGTAATAATAGATAAAATTAGTGAGTAGCCTCGGCACTCTAAATCTCCCAGACTAAGTCAGTAAGTCACAACGGATAGTAATGCAAAATCACTCTTTATTGGTCCGTATTAAGAAAAATTTTTTTTTCATAAGCATATATGTTTTTGTCCAAAACAAGTTACAAATGACGTTTCGGCCTGAGCCTTCGTCAGATTGGACTTATCTGCATGTAATCATGAAAAATGACAATAATCAGTATCACATAAGAGTGAGAGAACAATAACATAAACTCGAACAATGTAGAGGTACAATTGGGATGCAGCAAAAAAATTGCAACACAGCAAGAAATGAGACACATGATACAAATGTCATAATACAGTACAAGGACAATATAGTAATGACAAATATGGGGTCAGAGTAGGCTTAGACAGCTCTGGTACGAAAGAGATGTCAATCATAAAGTAACATGTGTAGTAGGTGTAGAGCTACACTATGCATGAAAGAGCTAATGGGTAAACCGACCATAGAAAAAGAACGGAGAAAAAGTGGAGAAAAAGTGGAGAAAAAGTGGAGAAAAAGTGGAGAAAAAGTGGAGAAAAAAGTGGAGAAAAAAGTGGAGAAAAAGTGGAGAAAGAGTGGAGAAAAAATGGAGAAGAAGTGGAGAAGTGGAGAAGAAGTGGAGAAGAAGTGGAGAAGAAGTGGAGAAGAAGTGTTTGTTCATGCCAGATAGGAGATAAATAATTTTCTACCGGCGCTGTCATTTACTGTAACGTGATCATCGGTGTACGGTGTATACCTGTGATCATGTGAGCGGGGACCGGAAAAACCGTCCTGAATCATGATCTCCAGGGTCTCAGCTACGGCTGAAACCCCGGAGATTTTCTGACGCCGGGGGGCGCTATTCACTTATTTCTGCCTGCTGTTTATAAACGGCAGATCAGAATAAGGCTACATTAACATGACCGATCCATTTTTGCGGTCTGCAAAAAACAGTCCGTTTTTTTTCACGGGTGCATCCGTGTGGCATCCGTTTCCGTTCCGTAGACGGTCCGTATGTCATCTGTTTGTCATCCGTGTGCCTTCCGTTTTTTTTGTGTACTGCAAAAAAACTGAAGGAGGGTAAATGCATAAATTTACCCAGGATCCATAGCTTCATCCTCCATGAGGCGGTCACATGTTCACTCCAGTGCCATTTTCTACTGCTTTTCACAGCGTAGAGCGCTCTGGTGATTTTCTTGTGCTTGTGCACTTCATATCAGTATTTCTGTCATTATAATGGCAGAAAGACACATAATGTCCCACTCTCCTGCATTTTGTAATTTTGCACCCTTTGGTGCCTTTCATGTGGCACTAAGGGGTGCTTAGCTTTGTATTTAGCCAAAAAAATGAAAAAAAAAATGATGTAGGGTTCCCCCTAGTTTTGTAGCCAGCTAGGGTAAAGCAGACGGCTGCAGCCTGCAGACCACAGCTGGCAACCTCACCTTGGCTGGTAATCCAAAACTGAGGGCACCCCACGCTGTTATTTTAAATTAAATAAATAATAAAAAAAAACAAAACACGTAGGGGTCCCCCCAAAATTGGATCACCAGCCAAGGTAAAGCAGACAGCTGGGGTCTGATATTCTCAGACTAGGGAGGTCCATGGTTATTGGACTCTCCCCAGCCTAAAAATAGCAGGCCGCAGCCGCCCCAGAAGTGGCGCATCCATTAGATGCGCCAATCCTGGTGCTTCGCCCCAGCTCATCCCGCGCCCTGGTGCGGTGGCAAACGGGGTAATATAAGGGGTTAATACCAGATGTGTAATGTCACCTGGCATCAAGCCCTGGGGTTGGTGAGGTCAGGCGTCTATCAGATACCCGACATCACCAACCCAGTCAGTAATAAAAAAAAATAGACAACAAACACATTTTTATTTGAAAAAACACTCCCCAAAACATTCCCTCTTTAACCAATTTATTAGAAAGAAAAATAAATCCAGGTCTTGTGTAATCCAAGGGGTTGCCATGACGACCCACACTGTCCCAGTCAATGAAGAGCAGAATGTTCCCCATTGGCTGGGAGAGCAGTGCAGTGACCTGAGCTAACATCAATGGGTCAGCCCAGGTCACTGCAGGGCATGACAAGTGCTGCTGTCAGCGAGGTACATTACCTGCGCTGATCTCCAGCACTGCTGACAGCCCCTGTCACTGAGTTCAATGACCGCCGCCTTCACAGCCAAATATCGCGAGAGGCCCGTGACGTCACCGCTAGTCAGTCTCGGGTCGGAAGCGAGAGAAGGTGATGTGACAAGCGGTGGCCATGGACGACAGTGACAGTGCTGAGGTCGGGATGGCGGGACTTCATCACCGCAGGTAAACCGAGCGGGGCCATGTGTGTGTGAGTGAGTGTGTGTGTGTGTGTGTGTGTGTGTGTGAGTGTGTACATGCCGCAGGCAGGAGGGGGCGGAGCGAGCTGAGCGGGGAAGTGTGGCCTTCCTGCACGTAACTAGGATAAACATCGGGTTACTAACCAAAGCGCTTTGGTTGGATACCCGATGTTTATCTTGGTTACCAGCTTCTGGCAGGCTGCCAGCGATGGCTCCTGCACACTGTAGCTGTAAAAAGCCCTGCTTTTTGCTGCTAGAACCGTTCTCGAACGTATCTAGAACTATCGAATTTTAGCAAAAAGCTTGAGTTCTAGTTCGATCTAGAACACCCCCCAAAATCACTCGAACCGCGAACTGGCGAACCTCGAACCGCGAACCGCGCTCAACTCTAATCCTGAGGCTGAAAAAAAAGAAAAAATCCATCAGAGAGATAGCAGACATGCTTGGAGTAGCAAAATCAACAGTCGGGTACATTCTGAGAAAAAAGGAATTGACTGGTGAGCTTGGGAACTCAAAAAGGCCTGGGCGTCCACGGATGACAACAGTGGTGGATGATCGCCGCATACTTTCTTTGGTGAAGAAGAACCCGTTCACAACATCAACTGAAGTCCAGAACACTCTCAGTGAAGTAGGTGTATCTGTCTCTAAGTCAACAGTAAAGAGAAGACTCCATGAAAGTAAATACAAAGGGTTCACATCTAGATGCAAACCATTCATCAATTCCAAAAATAGACAGGCCAGAGTTAAATTTGCTGAAAAACACCTCATGAAGCCAGCTCAGTTCTGGAAAAGTATTCTATGGACAGATGAGACAAAGATCAACCTGTACCAGAATGATGGGAAGAAAAAAGTTTGGAGAAGAAAGGGAACGGCACATGATCCAAGGCACACCACATCCTCTGTAAAACATGGTGGAGGCAACGTGATGGCATGGGCATGCATGGCTTTCAATGGCACTGGGTCACTTGTGTTTATTGATGACATAACAGCAGACAAGAGTAGCCGGATGAATTCTGAAGTGTACCGGGATATACTTTCAGCCCAGATTCAGCCAAATGCCGCAAAGTTGATCGGACGGTGCTTCATAGTACAGATGGACAATGACCCCAAGCATCCATCCAAAGCTACCCAGGAGTTCATGAGTGCAAAAAAGTGGAACATTCTGCAATGGCCAAGTCAATCACCAGATCTTAACCCAATTGAGCATGCATTTCACTTGCTCAAATCCAGACTTAAGACGGAAAGACCCACAAACAAGCAAGACCTGAAGGCTGCGGCTGTAAAGGCCTGGCAAAGCATTAAGAAGGAGGAAACCCAGCGTTTGGTGATGTCCATGGGTTCCAGACTTAAGGCAGTGATTGCCTCCAAAGGATTCGCAACAAAATATTGAAAATAAAAATATTTTGTTTGGGTTTGGTTTATTTGTCCAATTACTTTTGACCTCCTAAAATGTGGAGTGTTTGTAAAGAAATGTGTACAATTCCTACAATTTCTATCAGATATTTTTGTTCAAACCTTCAAATTAAACGTTACAATCTGCACTTGAATTCTGTTGTAGAGGTTTCATTTCAAATCCAATGTGGTGGCATGCAGAGCCCAACTCGCGAAAATTGTGTCACTGTCCAAATATTTCTGGACCTAACTGTAAGACCGGCACACTAAAACTTGCAGTAATCTTTAGGATTAAATCCATAGAAGCACAGTACAAACAAAAAACAAAGAACGCGTTTTCGGCTAGACCTTTAGTCTTTGTCAATATTGGTATTTGGTATTGGGCACGGAGCTCAGAGGGCCGGGGGGCGGGCATGGAGCTCAGAGGGCCGGGGGGCGGGCACGGAGCTCAAAGGGCCGGGGGCAGGCACGGAGCTCAGAGAGGGCTGGGGGGCGGGCATGGAGCTCAGAGGGTCGGGGGGCGGGCAGCGCAGAGTACTAAACCCGCCCACAAAGTAAGTCATCTCTCGCTGGCACTGGCCAGCGGGAGAACGCATTGGTAAGCACAGCAGCACATGTGTGGATTTAAAGGGCCGGCGGCCCACAAGATGGCTGTAGCGGCTGGAGCACTGCCGCCCCCGGGAATCTGCCGCATAAAAGGGCATGGCGGGCCGTATATGGCCCGCGGGCCGGAGGTTCCCCACCCCTGCTTTAGAGCTTCAATCATGGTCAATACAGTGGTTAAAGTTAGCAGAGGACTGTGAAGGAAATACAGTGGAACCTTGGATTAAGAGTAACTTGGTTTGAGAGCGTTTTGCAAGACAAGCAAAGCTTATTACAAATGTGGAACTTAGTTTAAGAGCAATGATTTGCAATAAGAGCAAATACTCACCGTGCACACTTCCGTTTCTGTCCTTTCACCGTGCTCTGCCCCGCTCTGGAGGTAACTTTCTGTACATATGTACTGTATACCATTACAGTATATACTATATAGCTAGTCTATCAGTTTGCATTTGTGGATACAGTATTGTACTTTCTTTCTGCTATTACTTGTACTGTAATCTGCCTGTGCAGTATTCCTACCTTACATTTTGTCTTAGTTCTGCCCTTATTTTGGGGAGAATAGATTTGGGGTCTGTTCTTTTGTGTATTGTACTAGAGTAATGATTATCATATTTAAACATCATTTTTTCTCTCTATATTGTACCTCCTGCACACCAACAATTCTATTGTCGGCTAACGGGCAGGTTAATTTCCTTTATATGTTTTTTACTGTACAGTATTTTGTATTACTGTACTGCAATAATTTTATATGAATACAGGACATTATTTTGTATTACTGTAATAAGTTTGTATAAATTCAGTAAATATTTTTGGGTTGTGGAACAAATTGTCTGCATTTCAATTTTTTCCTATGGGAAAATTCGCTTTGATATAAGAGTAACTTGGTTTAAGAGCTCACTCCTGGAACCAATTATGCTCGTAATCCAAGGTTCCACTGTAATTATAAATAACAATTTCAGCAGATCACCTCTTTTCCAGACCAGATTTCCAATCTTAAAGATAATTTTTAATTGTCATTTTAGACGGTCATCTTAAAGAAGTTTTACAATTAATTAGAGTTGAGCGCGGTTCGCGGTTCGAGGTTCTCCAGTTCGCGGTTCTAGTGATTTTGGGGTGTTCTAGATAGAACTAGAACTCGAGTTTTTTTGCTAAAGTTCGATAGTTCTAGTTACGTTCGAGAACGGTTCTAGCAGCAAAAAGCAGGGCTTTTTACAGCTACAGTGTGCAGGAGCCATCGCTGGCAGCCTGCCAGAAGCTGGTAACCAAGATAAACATCGGGTATCCAAGCAAAGCGCTTTGGTTAGTAACCCGATATTTATCCTAGTTACTGTGCAGGAAGCCGACACTTCCCCGCTCAGCTCACTCCGCCCCCTCCTGCACCCGGCATGTACACATACATACACTCACACTCACACACACACACACACACACACACACTCACCTGTCCCCAGCCATGCAGTCCACGACACTGACATCCTCAGCACCACATTACCCCGCTAGGCTCCGCCCACCTGGCACTGCACACATGGTCCCGCTCGGCTTACCTGCGGTGATGAAGTCCCGACCTCAGCGCTGTCACTGTCCTCCATGGCCGCCGCTTGTCACATCACCTTCTCTCGCTTCCGACCCGAGACTGACTAGCGGTGACGTCACGGGCCTCTCGCGATACTTGGCTGTGAAGGTCATTGAACTCAGTGACAGGTGCTGTCAGTGTGCAGGAGATCGTCACTGCAGGTAATGTACCTCGCTGACAGCAGCACTTGTCATTCCCTGCAGTGACCTGGGCTGACCCATTGATGTTAGCTCAGGTCACTGCACTGCTCTCGCAGCCAATGGGGAACATCCTACTCTTCATTGACTGGGACAGTGTGGATCGTCATGGCAACCCCTTGGATTACAGCAGACCTGGATTTATTTTTCTTTCTAATAAATTGGTTAAAGAGGGAATGTTTTGGGGAGTGTTTTTTCAAATAAAAATGTGTTTGTCGTCTATTTTTTTTTATTACTGACTGGGTTGGTGATGTCGGGTATCTGATAGACGCCTGACCTCACCAACCCCAGGGCTTGGTGCCAGGTGACATTACACATCTGGTATTAACCCCTTATATTACCCCGTTTGCCACCGCACCAGGGCACGGGATGAGCTGGGGCGAAGCACCAGGATTAGCGCATCTAATGGATGCGCCACTTCTGGGGCGGCTGCGGCCTGCTATTTTTAGCCTGGGGAGAGTCCAATAACCACGGACCTCCCTAGTCTGAGAATATCAGACCCCAGCTGTCTGCTTTACCTTGGCTGGTGATCCAATTTTTGGGGGACCCCTACGTGTTTTTTTTTTAAATTATTTATTTAATTTAAAATAACAGCGTCGGGTGCCTCAATTTTGGATTACAAGCCAAGGTGAAGCTGCCAGCTGTGGTCTGCAGGCTGCAGCCGTCTGCTTTACCCTAGCTGGCTACAAAAATAGGGGGAACCCTACGTCATTTTTTTTTCATTTTTTTGGCTAAATACAAAGCTAAGCACCCCTTAGTGCCACATGAAAGGCACCAAAGGGTGCAAAATTACAAAATGCAGGAGAGTGGGACATTATGTGTCTTTCTGCCATTATAATGACAGAAAAGACTGATATGAAGTGTACAAGCACAGGAAAATCACCAGAGCGCTCTACGCTGTGAAAAGCAGTAGAAAATGGCACTGGAGTGAACATGTGATCGCCTCATGTAGGATGAAGCTATGGATCCTGGGTAAATTTATGCATTTACCCTCCTTCAGTTTTTTTGCAGTACACAAAAAAAACGGAAGGCACACGGATGACAAACAGATGACATACGGACCGTCTACGGAACGGAAACAGATGCCACACGGATGCACCCGTGAAAAAAAACGGACTGTTTTTTGCAGACCGCAAAAATGGATCGGTCGTGTGAATGTAGCCTTATTCTGGTCTGCCGTTTATAAACAGCAGGCAGAAATAAGTGAATAGCGCCCCCCGGCGTCAGAAAATCTCCGGGGTTTCAGGCGTAGCTGAGACCCTGGAGACCCTGATTCAGGACGGTTTTTCCGGTCCCCGCTCACATGATCATAGGTATACACCGTACACCTGTAACGGGGGCAGGGGGCGCCTAAGGGGGTGTAGTCGAGGCCCCTCGCCTTGTGGGCGTCAGGCTGACCCCCGGCCCGGCCGTCACTAACAAGACAGGTGTGTTGTTGGTGGGGCAGAGTGTGGATGGCAGGGGCTCATTCATGTCAGCATTCTTTCTCAGCTCTCCAGCTCCTTTTTCACTCTCAGGAAAGAGACAATTGCAGGCAGCGGATAAACCAAACACCGATTTATTGTATAAAGCTTCCATTCTTTGTTTGCAGCAGGTTTACTTTAGTATGTTCCAAGTTACAGGTTCTTTTCTACAAAACGGTTTCCTTTTCTCTACGGGAGCTTTCCTTTGCCTGCAGGGGCCAAGTGTTATCCCCCTGGTAGCTGTACTCCAATCCCGGGTTTAGTCCAGCCCTATTCTAGGGATTTGTTTTAGACTAGGGGACGGCTCCAGTACTCACTACCGGCTCCGGATTAGTTCCGACTTCTCCACTCCACTGCCACAGCACCCACTCCTACACTCTGCCCCGTCACTTCCGACTCACTCCAGTCACATCTCTCTGCACACTGCACTCTGCATTCAGAGACCTTCCTTCCCCACCTAGGCTGCCCTGCCCCTTCCTTCCCTGTCACTGTTACCAGGGGAACCACTGCTCTATCCTGGCACCTAGTGGGGGAAACCGTTTATGACAGGTAACATTTTACCATTAACATTTACAATTTGCCACCATACTGCTGTGGCGTCTTCAGGGGGGAAAAACCACTCCTTTGCTACCAGGGGTCCGACTACCCCTTACACACCGATGATCACGTTACAGTAAATGACAGCGCCAGTAAAAAATTATTTATCTCCCATCTGGCATGAACAAACATGATAAATCTCCTCCCCGGTCCCCTCCGGTCCCCCAGTGTCGCCAAAGTGCCCCCCCTGATGCCCTCCCAGAAATCCAAGATGGCCGCGCGCACAGCAGCGCGCCGGCCGCATTCACCCTACTCCTCTGATTTCTGTCGCATGTGCCATGACACATGCGACAGAAAACTCCTCCCCAGGGCCTGCCAGGTCACCCCCTATAACCCCACCGGTGTTCTCCGGTGTCCCCTGGTACCTGTGCAGCGTTGATCCCCCCACAGCCCTCTCCTTCACAATAGACGCTGCCGCATGCACAGAGCGGCTGTCAGCTCAGCTTCCTGTGTTCAGACACAGTGAGTGGTGGTTATGCATCTGTAAGCTAAATGGGCGGCACGGTGGCTCAGTGGTTAGCACTGCAGTCTTGCAGCGCTGAGGTCTTGGGTTCAATTCTCACCAAGGACACCATCTGCAAGGAGTTTGTATGTTCTCCCCGTGTTTGCGTGGGTTTCCTCCCACACTCCAAAGACATACAGCGCTATGGAATTAATAATGCTATATAAATGAATAAATTATTATTATTACTGCAATGCCCTGCTCATGAGGTAAGGAACATAATTGATCAGGAGAGCTATATACTACATTTCCAAATGGAGGGATTTGCTTTTATAGTTACCCTGCTGAATGACTACCAAACATGAGAGTCTGTTATACACACAAGAAAACACATCTAAATAGCGAGCTCTGTTGTTAAGTATTCATTCAGCTGGATAAAGGGACTTAAAGGGGTATTTCATCTCCAAGATCCTATCCCCAATATATAGTAGGTGGAATAGCAATAATATCAGCAAATACCAATATTTGGAAATGTAGAATAGTTCTCCTGATTAGGCATGCCCTTACCTCATGAGCAGGGCATTGCAGCTTTGGTAGCAACTATTACGACATGGACTCTGCTGCTGTGGACCCAGGGAGAGTGAGTGCAGATTTATTGCACCCACACTCCTCACATGAAGGCTCTGCACTCCTAGAAAATGGGGGATACGTTCCCTGAGTATCTCCCTCCATATTCTAGATGGTCCAGAGTCGTCGTGGGACCCCTTTATTTTTTTTTCTTACAATAAATTGGTGAAAGAGGAAATGTTTTGGGGACTGTTTTTTCAAATAAATTTCTTTTGTCGATTTTTTTTTTTTGTTAGTACTGACAGTTTATGATGTCGGGTATCTAATAGACGCCATGACATCACAAACTGCTGGGCTTGATCTCAGGTGACTTTACAGCTAGTATCAACCCGATTTATTACCCCGTTTGCCACTGCACCAGGGCACGGGATGAGCTGGGGTGAAGCGCCAGGATTGGCGCATCTAGTGGATGCGCCACGTCTGGGGTGCCTGCGGCCTGCTATTTTTAGGCTGTGAAGGCCGAATAACTATGGACCTTCCCACCCTGAGAATACCAGACCACAGCTGTCCGCTTTACCTTGGCTGGTGATCCAATTTGGGGGGGACCCTACTTTTTTTGTGTAATTATTAATATTTATAAAATAATTATAAAAAAGAGCCTGAGGGGACCTCCACATTGGATCCCCAACCACGGTAAAGCTGCCAGCTGTGGTTTTTAGGTTACAGCCATCTGCTTTACCCTAGCTGGCTATCAAAAATGAGGGGACCCAACGTCATATTTTTTTTAACTATTTTTTAAATAGAAAAAATTAATGGGCTTCCCTGTATTTAGATTGCCAACCAAGGTAACGGCAGGCAGATGGGGGTGGCAACCCATAGCTGTCTGCTTTATCTGCGCTGAGAATCAAAAATACCGCGGAGCGCTACGTCATTTTTTTTAAAGATTTATTTTTACAGCACTGTGATGTCCAGCAATCAAAATACAGGGAAGCCCATTTTGTTTTTAGTTATTTAAATAAATAATTAAAAAAAATATATATGGGCTCCCGCTGTATTTTTTGTATTGCTAGCTAAGGGTAATCCAAGCAGCTACTGGCTGCTAACCCCCACTGCTTGGTGTTACCTTCACTGGCAATGGAAAATCCAGGGAAGCATTTTTTATTTTTTTTGCCAAAAAACTACAAAAAAAGGACGTGAGCTTCGCCATATTTTTGTATGCTAGCCAGGTATAGCAGGCAGGTGCTGGAAGAGTTGGATACAGCGCCAGAAGATGGCGCTTCTATGAAAGTGCCATTTTCTGAGGCGGCTGCAGACTGCAATTCGCAGCAGTGGGGCCCAGAAAGCTCAGGCCAACCTGTGCTGCGGATTCCAATCCCCAGCTGCCTAGTTGTACCTGGCTGGACACAAAAATGGGGCGAAGCCTACGTCATTTGTTTTCTAATTATTTCATGAAATTCATGAAATAATAAAAAAAGGGCTTCCCTTTATTTTTGGTTCCCAGCCGGGTACAAATAGGCAACTGGGGGTTGGGGGTAGCCGTACCTGCCTGCTGTACCTGGCTAGCATACAAAAATATGGCGAAGCCCACATAATTTTTTCAGGGGGCAAAAAACTTCTGCATACAGTCCTGGATGGAGTATGCTGAGCCTTGTAGTTCTGCAGCTGCTGTCTGTCTGTATGGAGAAGAGCAGACAGCAGCTGCAGAACTACAAGGCTCAGCATACTCCATCCAGGACTGTATGCAGAAGTTTTTTGCCCACCAAAAAAATGACGTGGGCTTTGCCATATTTTTGTATGCTAGCCAGGTACAGCAGGCAGCCACGGGCTGCCTCCAACCCCCAGTTGCCTATTTGTACCCGGCTGGGAACCAAAAATATAGGGAAGAACGTTTTTTTTTAATTATTTCACTTATTTCATGAAATAATTAAAAAACAAATGACGTGGGCTTCGCCCCATTTTTGTGTCCAGCCGGGTACAACTAGGCAGCTGGGGATTGGAATTCGCAGCACAGGTTAGCCCGAGGTTTCTGGGCCCCTCTGCTGCGAATTGCAGTCCGCAGCCGCCCCAGAAAATGGCGCTTTCATAGAAGCGCCATCATCTGGCGCTGTATCCAACTCTTCCAACAGCCCTGAAGCCGGTTGGCTGGTTGGGTAATAATGAGTTAATACTGGCTTTGTTTTACTAGCTAGTATTAAGCCAGAGATTCTTAATGTCAGGCACGTTTGACCCGGCCATTAAGAATCTCCAATAAAGGGTTAAAAAAAAAGACACCACACAGAGAAAAAATACTTTAATAGAAATAAATACACAGACACATTAGAGACTCCATCTTTATTACCCCCTGTCAGCCCTCCACGATCCATGGTCTTCTGTCTTTCTCGTTCAACAAATGCAGCTCTGCTCTATCACTGCTGCATGGGGGAAGACGCTGCTTCCCGTGCAGCCTTCACTTGTTGAAGGCTGCACGGGAAGCAGCGTGCAGCCTTCACTCCGTGAGTGATCAGTGCTGCTGGCTGTCAGCAGTAACAGCGGTAACGCTGACAGAAGCATTACCATAGTAACGGTGCTCCCGGAGCCGCAGTTAGCGGTGACGTCACCGCTAACTGCGTTGCTATGGCAATGGTGATCTCCGTTAATGACCGGCTGTGTCAGCCGGTCCCTAACGGAACGGGGAGTCGACCGTGTGCTACAGCATGTCGCCGGTACACGGTGATACACAAATGTGCACCGTGTACCGGAGAGATGCACTCGCAGGTCTTACATGACGCGTCATAGTCATGTGACCAGTCTGTAGCCAATGAGATAATAGCCACGTGACTGGTCACATGGCTATTTTGACGTCACGATAGGTCCTGCATCACTGCTGGCAGTGCCGGTCACCGGGAGGATTCAGCGATCATCGGATGGAATAGTGGCAGGAGACAGAGTGCAGGAGGGATCGCGGGGACCGGTAAGTGTTATGGCAATGTTTATTAACTGTATGTGTACATTTATAATTTGTTTTTCTGTGTTTGTGATTGCCTCCCATTATATCCTATTGGTTCGAGTTTGGTTCGTCGAACGTTCGACGAACCGAACTCGAACGAGACCTCCGTTCGGCGAACCGAGCTCGAGCCGAACCACGGCCGGTTCTCTCATCTCTACAATTAATATAGCAAGTAGTTACCCTATGAGTACGGTTCCCCATCCAAAGATGTCATCAAAATTGTGAAGCGTATCAAAGATGCCATCTAGAAAGAGAAGAAATTGTGGAATGAAATGACCTTAAGACTGGTTTCAGACGTCCGTGTTTCAGGTATAAGTGACATCCATTTTTAATTAAGATGCCACACGTACCCATGTTATTATTTGCTGTTAACAGACAGTGTGACCCCCTCGTGACCCCACACGCACACACGCAGACATGTCCATTTTTTCTCCGGTAGCACGGGTGTCACATGGATCGTACACTGATGTGATCCGTGTAACACGTACCGGAGAAAACACGTGTCTTTGAAATAAAAAGATTTTCTATATTCACCTGTATCCAGCGCTGCTGTCTCCAGTTCTGCTGCCTCCTGCTTCTGATCCGCGCTCATTATATTCATAGATTATTCACTGCACTGAGGAGCTGGAAGCAGGATCATCGCAGGGACAGTGCTGGGTACACCACTGCTGAGGACAGCATGGCCGCATCACGGGGAGAGATGAGTATGCAGCAAGCAGTGTGTGTGCAGTGACGACCAGGAGGTCATTGGAGTTACCAATGAACTGTGATGAACCCGTGGAGTGACCGTCCTGACACCCGCTGTAGCATGGGTGTTGCAGGGGTGTCATCAGGAGGTCATCAGAGTTCATTGGGAAATCTGATCACCTCCTGGACGTCACTGCACACACTGCTTGCTTTGTGAATACTCACCTGTACCCGTGGTGCTGTCCTTGGCGGTGCTGTCCCCGATACTATCCCCATGATGCTCCATCTTCCAGGTCCTCAGTGCAGTGAATAATCGATGAATATAATGAGCGGGGTTAGAAGCAGGAGGCAGCAGAACCGAAGAAAGCAGCGCTGGATACAGGTGAATATAGAAAATCTTTTTATTTCAAAGACATGTGTTTTCTCTGGTACGTGTCACATGCATGCAAACACAGATGTCACACATATAACATACATGTGACACACGTATGACACGCGTATGATCATAACCATACGTGTTGATTGTACCTGATTAAACACGGCCTAAAGGTCCAGTCACACTAAGCAACTTACCAGCGATCCCAACAACGATAGGGATCGCTGGTAAGTTGCTAGGAGGTTGCTGGTGAGCTGTCACACTGCGACGCTCCAGCGATCCCACCAGCAACCTGACCTGGCAGGGATCGCTGGAGCGTGGCTACACGAGTTGCTGGTGAGCTCACCAGCAACCAGTGACCAGCCCCCAGTCTCCTAGTTACAGCACACATCAGGTTAATTAACCCGATGTGTGCTGCAGCTAAATGTGCACAGAGCAGGGAGCAGCGCACACTGCTTAGCGCTGGCTCCTTGCTCTCCTAGTTACAGCACACATCAGGTTAATTAACCCGATGTGTGCTGCAGCTAAATGTGCACAGAGCAGGGAGCAGCGCACACTGCTTAGTGCTGGCTCCTTGCTCTCCTAGTTACAGCACACATCGGGTTAATTACCTGATGTGTGCTGCAGCTACATGTGCACAGAGCAGGAGCCGGCAGCACAGGCA
This sequence comes from Anomaloglossus baeobatrachus, assembly GCF_048569485.1. Taxonomy (NCBI): domain Eukaryota; kingdom Metazoa; phylum Chordata; class Amphibia; order Anura; family Aromobatidae; genus Anomaloglossus; species Anomaloglossus baeobatrachus. The sequence goes on along the minus strand of NC_134357.1, from coordinate 28,568,552 downwards.
GTGAGAGCAGCGGAGGCTGGTATCAAAGGTAAATATCGGGTAACCAAGGACAGGGCTTCTTGGTTACCCGATGTTTACATTGGTTACCAGCCTCAGCAGAAGCTGGCTCCCTGCTCACTGCACATTAGTTGTTGCTGTCTCGCTGTCACACACAGCGATCTGTGCTTCACAGCGGGGGAGCAACAACTAAAAAATGGCCCAGGACATTCAGCAACAACCAACGACCTCACAGCAGGGGCCAGGTTGTTGCTGGATGTCACACACAGCAACATCGCTAGCAACGTCACAAAAGTTGTTCGTTACCAGCGATGTTGCTAGCGATGTTGCTTAGTGTGACGGGGCCTCAACAGAGACATCATTGTCCTATCATTCATTTTAGATGCTTCTAAATTGTCCGGTTTGGACATTCCCGTTTTTGTAAAAAGGCTGATATGGAGCACAGGGTGCATTCGGATCCCACAGCCCAGTATGGTGAAACAAGGGCCCTTTCTCCTGCACCTTGTGTTTTAGATTTTTACTCTGACCACTCCGCATAGAACGGGGAAGTCCACTCCCGGTGTTTTTGTCCTTTGGAAGCTGTGGCTCGTGAGAGCTGACCCGTTGGATCTTAGCAGGCAATTGCGGTGCCCTATCCCCCTCGTTGGGCTTCTGTCTCGCTCTATCTGGGCCTCCTGTGGGACAAGACTTGAAATCTTGTCCCCAGCTGGTGAATTGGAAAGGGGCTTGCAGCTACACCTCGCCCTAGGGTCCAGGTACCCTGTCTGTGTACGGCTCCGGACCGGATTCCCGCTGTCTGCACCGGTGGGCTACAACCCTGCCCTGGTCCACTTAAGGTCTCCCGCAACCAGATCTCCATCGTCTGTGGCCTTATCCACTGACTGCCACCTAGTTCTCGGTAAGCACAGGAGCTCCAACTCCTGTCCACCGTCACCTCTCTTCACACTCTCACTTCAACTTCAACTGTCTGAATGACTCTGCCCCTCCCATTACACCTCAGAACCCCTAGGTGGACGTCACTATCCGCTTGGCCCAACCCACTGGTGTGTCCCTAATGTCATGGTGGGGTGACTAGGCTTTGCTGGCTGATGTTGTGCACCAGTATGGGGATTGTGATGGAAGACCAAAGAGGAGGGATTCCTGCACCTTGAAGAGGGGTTCAGTCATCTGTGACACCCTGATTTTGTCAGGGCGTCATACTCCCCCTTGGTAGAATACAGCCCATCCTCGGGCTGTCCGGCCACTGGTCTTTTTTTATTAAAACTGCTTATGAAAAAAGAAGTAAAACATAAACATTGGATTTTTCATCCCTTGACAGGGAGGCACATTCTTAAATGTTGCAAACATTTTTATCTCACCAGTCCACCCCAAAGAGTCCCAGTGTCCAGGAACCCTCTGGCCTGGAGGTTAGCCACTGGTTTTGTTAGTGACTGGGCCTTGACCTACTCCACTGCAGGCCCTTCCTCCAATCAATCCTCTCCAGTGGGTGTTAAAGTCCTGGTTGCTTAAGAGTAAGAAGGTAAAAGGGGGGTATGTACAAAAGCCCAAGTTAGTTTTTGGGTGGCCTCTGCCAGTCCTGAGGCCTTGGTCCATTAAACAAAAAGGGTAGGCAAAGCGGGGGTTAACAGGAGAAAGGAGGTAGCCGGAATCCGCTACCATTTACTCTTTACTTTCATAAAGGTGGCGGTGGGAGGCGAGGCATGGCTCTCTGTCGACCATCACCCATTTTTTTACATCGAGGGCAAACCACCTCCGCTCCCCACAATGACGGGTATAGCTCACTATGTTGCCGGGTTCCAGATCCCGATCTGGATGTCCAGTGGGCAAATGAGGGGCCACATCCCTCCGGGACACGAAAATTTCAGGTTCCAGTCCCGGCTCGTATATAAACCCCCACCCTTTTCGGGGTTCAAATTGGCGGACCTGTCCCCTAGAAGTCGGGCCCCTGACCCTGAAAGTGGCCTGCCGCAAGCAGTCTTTTTCCCGGTGGGTCCGGGCAATCACCTCAGCCTTCCTCTTCTCACGGTTGGCAATTTCCCTGCGGAGCTGCTGCTGTTGCTTCTTCCACTATGGGGCACGGCCCCCGTGCTCCCCATTCTGCTCAGGAGCTGGGTCCACTTGAATGCCCATAGCGCCAGCCACAACCGGCCTTGTACTTTGCTGCGGGACCCACCTGTCAGCGGGCTGCTCCTCAGCTGGGACGGGAAGACTGGAGGCTGTTGGCGCGGTGGCCGGGGTGAAAACTTGGACGGGTGCCGCCTGTGCAGCGGCCTGGCTCGGGGCCGGAACAGACGTCATCGGAAGTGCGGCCAGGCTCGGGGCCGGGATGGACGTCATCAGCGGTGCGACCAGGCTAGGGGCCGGGACGGACGTCATCAGCGGTGCGGCCAGGCTCGGGGCCGGGATGGATGTCATCAGCAGTGCGAACAGGATTGAGGCCGGGATGGGTGCCGGAGTGGTGATGAGGACAAGGCCTGAGGACCCAGTAACTGGATCCTCCTCCGCAGACGATACGGGTTCCGCTGCTACGGGGTGAGGCAATGGGTCAGTCGGGGCATTGGCCGCGGGCACGGGCGACGAGTGAGGCGGCGTGGCGGAAGGTAGCAGGCCGGACCCCTCAGCCGGGCAGGCCAGTTCCTGGGGAACATAGGGGCGTGGGTCTCCGCTTACCCGATCCTCAGAGGCCGCCTCCACTTCGCGCGCCCGGACGGCTGCAGCCAGGCCCTTTATCTCCGACGTCCACTTCGCCAGCATGAAGTGGGCTTGGGCCTGAATCGTCCAGCACATTCTCTCAGTCCATTCCTCTATCCAGTCAGCGGTTCCGGGAACGGGACTCTCTGGGCACCGACTGCTGGGCTGCACTGACATCCTGCCGCCTTGTTATCCAGGAACGGGTTTCTGCAGAGTCCTGGCGTCCCTGCACTTTATCAGTTCAGGTCACATGCCGCTCTCTCGCCCTCCCACTTGCTTTTCAACAGCAGTCTCTCTCAACCTTCTGCTCCGGAGATCACCGGGTTCCGACTGTGTTCACAGGAAGGTGGGCGGGGCTCCATACCCACGCTCTTTCGGGGATGAAGATGGCGAGGTTGTCCTTTTTGGCGCCAAAATGGCGGGCAAGATGGCGGCAGTCCGAAAAGTTGCAGCGGTTCACGGGTTAACAGTCCAGGAAAGGCTAACTTCAACCAGGTTAGTGGATGGGGTAAGTATCCAGTTTGTGACGCCAAGATTTGTTGCGGGCGGGGGACAGACCGCAGCAGGGGAGCTGCTCGAGATGCTCGGATCTGGGGTCATTGCGGTGGCTCGAGGGGGAAGCGAGATCCGGCCTGAGCACCCATCCGTCGCCCACAACTGAAAAAGGGAGGATATAGGGAAGGTTTGTAAGTGACGCCACCCGTGGTGTGCGGTGATTTTGGTGGCACCGCCGCTGCCACTGGAGATGGTGTCCGGGCCTGGTGGAGGGGCAGCTGGATGTTATCCCCTCCACAGGTAGGGGAGGTGTTGACCCGGGACCCCGATATGGGTGAGATAGCGTAACTGAGCGCAACCTGACGGGATGGACCGGATGGTGTTGGTGTACTCACAGTTCCTGAATAACTTCACACAGAGTCCAGATAGTAAACCAAACTGTCAGTGACCGGTCGCCTTTGGAGGGTAGATTCGGATCCCGCAGCCCAGTATGGTGAAACAGGGGCCCTTTCTCCTGCGCCTTATGTTTTAGATTTTTACTCTGACCACTCCACATGGAACGGGGAAGTCCACTCCCGGTGTTTTTGTCCTTTGGGAGCTTTGGCCCGCGAGAGCTGGCCCGTGGGATCTTAGCAGGCAATTGCGGAGCCCTCTCCCCCTCGTTGGGCTTCTGTCTCGCTCTATCTGGGCCTCCTGTGGCACAAGACTTGGAATCTTGTCCCCGGCTGGTAAATTGGAAAGGGGCTTGCAGCTACTCCTCACCCTAGGGTCCAGGAACCCTGTCTGTGCACGGTTCCTGATTCCCGCTGTCGGCACCAGAGGGCTACAACCCTGCCCTGGTCCACTTAAGGTCTCTGTCGCTTGTGGCCTTGTCCACTGACTGCCACCTAGTCCTCGGTCAGCACAGGAGCTTCAACTCCTGTCCACCGTCACCTCTCTTCACACTCTCACTTCAACTTCAACTGTCTGACTGACTCTGCCCCTCCCATCACAACTCAGAACCCCTAGGTGGACATCGCCATCTGTTTGGCCCACGCCCACTGGTGTGTCCCTAATGTCATGGTGGGGTGACTAGGCTTTGCTGGCTGATATTGTGCACCAGGATGGGGATTGTTATGGAGGGCCAAGGAGGAGGGATTCCTGCACCTTGAAGAGGGGTGCAGTCATCTGTGACACCCTGATTTTGTCAGGGCGTCACACCTCTATATACAGTGGATAACACAGGAGCTGCCATTCACAATAGGTGATGTCACAGCTCACCTCCTCCTCCAGAACAATAACTGATATCATTTCTATACATAGTAGATAGCACATGATCCACCATTCACAATAGTTGAGGTTGCAGTTCTCCTCCTCCCCCTCTTGTACAATGGATGATTACACCTCTATATACAGTGGATAACACCGGATCCACCATTTCTAGTAATCTGTACCCTGAACTACGATTATTGCATTGTCATATTTTTATTCCTAGTAAAGCTTTAACCCCGCCATGTCTTCTCCATCACAGGACCATTGTAGGCAGCAATGTTAATGTTTGTGCCCAATGGTCAGGCAGAAGTTCAGACCCACTTATAAATACATGATGTGCTTGAATATTGCTTATATCTGGTCAATAAATAAACAATTTAGTTTGATAATGTCTCAGTCTCTCCAGTGTTGGGTACAGTAAATATGGGATGCTTACAATACTCTGGTTGTGTTGTGTCTGCAGGAAATGAGTCCACTTTACCTAAAGAGAGAAATAGAACACATAATCCATAATTTGGTGCAATTCATCATCATTCATATTCATCATCATTGCGTATAGATTGAAGTCTGGAGTTGTCTGCTACAGTGTATGTAAATGTATACATAAATGTCTCCTATTTTAAACTAATTCTTCCTGTCCATTCAAAAATAATTTTCAGCAGTTTCCTTATCATCAGACACAGGATTACAATGTCGGATAACATCTCCATACACAAGCTGACAACACAGGAACCACCAATCACAATAGAGGTCACAGCTCCCTTGCTCCCCCTTCCTTCACAATGACCTTTGTACACGCTCATTAGATGCTTTGATACAGAAGGGTCAGAGTCTGTAAATTGCTGCTAATCTACATGTGAATTTCCTAATACAACAGGAAGTTAGAGTCTAAAAAGCCCCCTATGGCCGGAGTGAGAATTGCAAGATTTCTATTATTTCATTTTAATACTATTGTGATATAAAGAAACATAAATAAATAAATTAATTGCACAATTAACAACTTTTAATTTACGCCCCCTTGGGGAATTGAACTTGCAATCCTCTGACATATGTAGCTAAAATCAAGATTGGTGGTCAATAGTTGTCTGAAACAGCATGCTTCTGGGATTGCACACCTTAAATGCTGCTGTCAGAGATTGGCAGAGACATTTAATGGGTTAACAGTAGAGATCAGAGCCAGCTACTGTTGCTGCTGTTATATGTCCCTTAACCCACTCCAGTCATTACACACAGAGGGATCTATTCCTATATATTATATAGAGTCATTACACACAGAGGGATCTATTCCTATATATTATATAGTCATTACATACAGGGAGATCTAAGCCTATATATTATATAGAGTCATTACACACAGAGGGATCTATTCCTATATATTATATAGAGTCATTACACACAGAGGGATCTATTCCTATATATTATATAGAGTCATTACACATAGAGGGATCTATTCCTATATATTATATAGAGTCATTACACACAGAGGGATCTATTCCTATATATTATATAGAGTCATTACACACAGAGGGATCTATTTCACGTTTATTATATATTATATAGAGTGATTACACACACATATAATATATAGGAATAGATCCCTCTGTGTGTAATGACTATCTAATATATAGCAATAGATCACTCTGTGTGTAATGACTCTATATAATATATGCGTTTCCCGTTTTGTATTGAATTGCTGAAATAAATTAACCTTTTGAGGATGTTTTAATTTATTGAGATGCACTTGTATGTAATGCTTAGAGGTGTCCCTCTGGTTCTATATACAGTTAGGTCCAGAAATATTTGGACAGTGACACAAGTTTTGTTATTTTAGCTGTTTACAAAAACATGTTCAGAAATACAATTATATATATAATATGGGCTGAAAGTGCACACTCCCAGCTGCAATATGAGAGTTTTCACATCCAAATCGGAGAAAGGGTTTAGGAATCATAGCTCTGTAATGCATAGCCTCCTCTTTTTCAAGGGACCAAAAGTAATTGGACAAGGGACTATAAGGGCTGCAATTAACTCTGAAGGCGTCTCCCTCATTAACCTGTAATCAATGAAGTAGTTAAAAGGTCTGGGGTTGATTACAGGTGTGTGGTTTTGCATTTGGAAGCTGTTGCTGTGACCACACAACATGCGGTCTAAGGAACTCTCCATTGAGGTGAAGCAGAACATCCTGAGGCTGAAAAAAAAGAAAAAAATCCATCAGAGAGATAGCAGACATGCTTGGAGTAGCAAAATCAACAGTCGGGTACATTCTGAGAAAAAAGGAATTGACTGGTGAGCTTGGGAACTTAAAAAGGCCTGGGCGTCCACGGATGACAACAGTGGTGGATGATCGCCGCATACTTTCTTTGGTGAAAAAGAACCCGTTCACAACATCAACTGAAGTCCAGAACACTCTCAGTGAAGTAGGTGTATCTGTCTCTAAGTCAACAGTAAAGAGAAGACTCCATGAAAGTAAATACAAAGGGTTCACATCTAGATGCAAACCATTCATCAATTCCAAAAATAGACAGGCCAGAGTTACATTTGCTGAAAAACACCTCATGAAGCCAGCTCAGTACTGGAAAAGTATTCTATGGACAGATGAGACCAAGATCAACCTGTACCAGAATGATGGGAAGAAAAAAGTTTGGAGAAGAAAGGGAACGGCACATGATCCAAGGCACACCACATCCTCTGTAAAACATGGTGGAGGCAACGTGATGGCATGGGCATGCATGGCTTTCAATGGCACTGGGTAACTTGTGTTTATTGATGACATAACAGCAGACAAGAGTACCGGATGAATTCTGAAGTGTACCGGGATATACTTTCAGCCCAGATTCAGCCAAATGCCGCAAAGTTGATCGGACGGCGCTTCATAGTACAGATGGACAATGACCCCAAGCATACAGCCAAAGCTACTCAGGAGTTCATGAGTGCAAAAAAGTGGAACATTCTGCAATGGTCAAGTCAATCACCAGATCTTAACCCAATTGAGCATGCATTTCACTTGCTCAAATCCAGACTTAAGACGGAAAGACCCACAAACAAGCAAGACCTGAAGGCTGCGGCTGTAAAGGCCTGGCAAAGCATTAAGAAGGAGGAAACCCAGCGTTTGGTGATGTCCATGGGTTCCAGACTTAAGGCAGTGATTGCCTCCAAAGGATTCGCAACAAAATATTGAAAATAAAAATATTTTGTTTGGGTTTGGTTTATTTGTCCAATTACTTTTGACCTCCTAAAATGTGGAGTGTTTGTAAAGAAATGTGTACAATTCCTACAATTTCTATCAGATATTTTTGTTCAAACCTTCAAATTAAACGTTACAATCTGCACTTGAATTCTGTTGTAGAGGTTTCATTTCAAATCCAACTCGCGAAAATTGTGTCACTGTCCAAATATTTCTGGACCTAACTGTATGTCTACCCTTAGTATAAAGGTGCGGACTAAGGCGGGCTTTGCACGTTGCGACATCGCAAGCCGATGCTGCGATGTCGCACGCGATAGTCCCCGCCCCCGTCGCAGGTACGATATCGTGTGATAGCTGGCGTAAGGAAAATTATGGCTACGCCAGCTTCACACGCACTCACCTGTCCTGCGACCGTTGCTGTGGCCGGCGACCCGCCTCCTTCCTAAGGGGGCGGGTCGTGCGGCGTCATAGCGATGTCACACGGCAGGCAGCCAATAGCGGCGGAGGGGCGGAGATGAGCAGGATGTAAACATCCCGCCCACCTCCTTCCTTCCGCATATCCTACGGAAGCCGCAGTGACGCCGGTAGGAGATGTTCCTCGCTCCTGCGACTTCACACACAGCGATGTATGCTGCCGCAGGAGCGAGGAACAACATCGGACCGTCGCGTCAGCGTAATTATGGATTACGCCGACGCTGCACCAATGATACGATTACGACGATTTTGCGCTCGTTAATCGTATCATCTAGGCTTTACACAGTACGATGTTTCATGCGATGCCCGATGTGCGTCACTTTCAATTTGTCCCCACCGACATCACACCTGCGATATCGTAGTGTGCAAAGCCCGCCTAAGACATAAACTTCAAGGTACTCCAAAATATGACACGGTGGTTCAACCTTAAGTTAGAACTTCTAATACTTACCAAAACGCAATGGCGTTCGATAGTAGTAGTTGTTGTTGGCATTCTCCATTCCACAGACTTGTGGTTTTCTCACCAAGAGATTGCTGGCAACGATCAAGCTGGACGACTGAAATAATGAGATAAAGCAGTAAGTCAATGTTACCTAGCTGAATTTGCTCTATTAAATAAGATTGTTAAAAAAAGCATGGCTACTGTTTTCTAAGCAGTTATGTGCAGCATTGTTTACGGGAGTGATGATGACTTTGAATGGAGCAGCAGGGCACATGTGCAACTGCTCCATTCATCTTCTCCTGGCTGTGATCTTAATCTTTACCAAATACTACAAAAGGGGACAAAAAGACATCAGTTGAGTACTACTCTCTTCCAAAACTGAAGTCGAAAACCATCGTAGACTTTCCGCTGGGTCTATCTTGAGTCTAGAAGAAGACTGCACTAGGATATTTGAGACAGTGCCAAAGACTTCGTCTGAAGTAGACTGCATGCACAACTGTCCGCTCTATTCAACCTTTCCTGGCCACTATCTTGATCCCCACCAAGTACAAAAATGGGGGCGAAGACTTCAGCTGATTGCTATGCGGCGCCCTGAGCTTAGTCGCCACAGATAATAACTACATGTGTCTTTCCATCTGTATAACATGTATTGTTAGCTTTGATGAGATTTGGCTTCCTCTGCTGTTCACTACAAAACACACATTTGCCCACACTCCCTTACTGGGGTTGTTCACTTGAGATAAAACCAATACTTGAGTGAGAGCCCTAGAAGGAGATAGGGGAGGAGCTTAGGTCTGAGGTAAAGTCAGTCAGAGCTGGAGATGTAGCCAAGGTGAAGTGAGGAGTGTAACATGGAGACGGTCCTGTCCTAAGGTAACTGCTAAAACCTCTTTAGGGACCAACTACACATTGGCAGGGTATCAGTCCCTTGGCCACCAGGACTTCCAAGGTTAGCGGCAAACTGAGAGACTGCTATTAACCCTTTTTATAAGGAGCAGTGAATTTTCTGGAAGCACTGTGACACGTTTAAGTCTTCTAGAAGAAACAGTGAGTTTTCCTTCAGGATTCAAGTCACCTGCTCGCCAGAAGGGGTTAAAAATCCAGATTGTTCTTGTCTTGGAAATCTCAGGATACCAAGATACCTATTCCCAGGTAGAGATGTAACGGGGTGCCAGGGGCGCCTCTGGGCTTGTAGTCGTGGCCCCTTCTGTCAGGCTTACCCCTGGCTCCGCCGTCACTATCGGGACGGGAGATGTCTTGGTGGGGCAGAGTGTGGTGGTGCAGATGTCGTCCGACGTATAAACACTCTCCAGGCATGGTTCGATGCAAATAAAAGACATTCTTTATTTCACAACTCTTTCCAAAAACCGGCAGTTACAGATGACTTCACGTTCTTTTCTTAGCTGGGGAAAGCCTGCCCTGATGTCTCCTCCAGTGGGGATGTGCCCGGCTACTCTACTTCACCTGGCTCCCACTTATGGCTACCCACAGCCCGGACCCACACCGGGACTGCTTCGCACTATGAGGTTCCGCCCGCTCCTTTTCTCTCCGGCTTCCCTGTTCTTCCAGCTCCCTTCTTTCTTTCTTTCTTTCTGCCCACTCAGCTCCACACTCTGCCCCTGGCTGTTTCTTCTCTCCCGTCCTGGACACAACTGCCTTCAGCACACACTTCCTTTCCCCCTAAGCTGCCGGCTCCTCCTCCCTCCTGTACAGTTTCTATGGGGACAGCATTAACCACTTCAGAGAAAACCTGTGCTTCCTTGTAAGGGGTCTGCCCACCCCTTACAGAGAAATAGTAGCAGAGGAAGAGTACACTATCACCATACAGCAAAGAAGCCAACTCTCATCGGGGCAGGAAGAACCACCATCATTGGATGCTGTGAGAAACGTTCTGCAGAGCTCCAGTGAAAAGATAAAAGCTCCCTGTCCTGTCTCTTGCTGAATTATTCTCTGCTGCGCCATCCCTACCTCAACATCCCCCAGGAATCAGCCCTAGTTGGGTGGGCGAGAGGACAACCCTCTGGCACTGCGCATCACCACCTAAATCCTGGGGCCTACCAGCAGTGCCTGGCTATACCAAACCCGAACGTCCCAACTGGCATCACAAAATTTTTTATTTTCTTTATTTGTACGGCCACATCGCCACTCGGACTCACCACTGTGACATCAGAGGTGTACCGGGGGCGGCACAGCTACTCTACACCAGACTGAAGATGTACTATATAGACTTTCTATTGAGTTAATCATTACGCAAGAAGAAAGCAGTGCTGCATTAGCCTATCATTGCCAGTGCAATTGACTTAGAATGGAGCTACATGGTGTATGCTATTCTACTCAACTGGGCGCGATATTGATCCATACTAGGTAATACAAAGAAAAAGAAGACACAGCTGAGGACTGCTATCCTCCAAGACTGAAGACGAATTTCATAAACATTTTGTTGCCTCCATATTGAGTCTCGTCGAAAAACGATGATCTAAGGGAACACAATTCTTCTCTGAGACTCAGGGTAGATACAACAGAAAGTCTATGGATTCCATCTTCAGTCTCGTGCTAATAATAAACCAGTGCTGTGGTTTGCTCTCTTTGTCAGTGCCATAGACGTGGAATAGAGCAGAATGACACAAGCTCAGTTGGATGTTCCAATCAACTCCTCCTGACTAGAGATGAGTGAATCTGAAAATTTAAGTTTGTGCTCATACTGAACATTGACTTTTCTAAAGTGTTGGTGCTTTACGTATGCAAGCCAGTCGAGCGAGCATCGCTGTGCTCGGGTACGCTCGGTGCCTCTTGCAGTGTTTTAACGTCTCACACTGGGGGTAACAACAGCGTGATCTGATGTAGTGTCTGTCGCGGGCGGGGAGGGGGCGCTGCGCTCACCACGCTCGGGTCCGGCGTTGCTGCTGCTTGCTGCTGCTTGGTGGCTCCAGCGGTGGGCCGGATCCGGGGACTCGAGCGGCGCTCCTCGCCCGTGAATGAAAGGGGTGGTTTGGGTTTGGGGAGTTGGTCCGTGACGCCACCCACGGTTTGTGGTGAGGTTGGGACAACACCGCTGCTCTGGACGAGGATCCCGGGAGCGATGACAGGGAGCAGCCGAGATGTTTCTCTCCCCTCCGTGGGCAGGGGGCTTTGGCGGTCTCGGGGCCCGGTGATGAGGTGTGACGGGGAGGCAGGGTTGGTGAGATGCAGGGTCGCGGGGGCAGCGCGATGCCGGATGACACAGTGGTACTCCCTCAGTTAAGAATGGATACAGAGTCTCCGGTAAAACAAATGGCTGGATGGACGGGTCCCGCAGCCGGCTGCTGTGGTTTCTCCCGGACGGTTGGTGGTGGCTGCCTTTCCCTGCACCTGTTGTGTATCTTCGGTCCCGATGGCTTCCCACCGGTAACCCGCTCCCCAGCTTGGATATATGCTGGAGGAGCCCTTTTGCCCGCAGGCTCTGGCCCTGGGAATTCTAGCTGTGGCGGTAGCTGTATTTCCCTTTTGTTGTTTGGACGGTTGCCTTCAATCGGGTCTTAGCTGTTTGGAAACCCCTGGGGTTCCGGTCACTAATGGATTTGACCTGTTTAACGGTGACTCCAAGCCTGGTCGGGGTCCCTGCTGGTTTGTGCTGGCTTCTCTTCGCTCCCCAGTTCGGTACCGGCGGGCCACCGCCCGTCCCCGGTCCTACGGTTTCGCGTCGATCTGCCTCTCCTGCAGACGGCCACCACCGTCTGCCAACCTTGCTGTATGTGCCCGGGCCACGTACCCGGACACGGTCAGTCTGCTCCTCCGCTACCACTGTCTAAAACTCAACTCCCTTCCTTTTCCCGCCTCCAGGACTGTGTACTCCTCAGTGGGTGGGGCCAACCGCCTGGCTCCACCCCACCTGGTGTGGACGGCAACAAGGATTTGATGTCTGGCTGATGTGCCTATCTCGGGGTGTGGGGTGTGTTGATATAGTCCCTGTGATGACCTGGCTAGGCCAGGGCGCCACATGTGTACAAAAAAATACAAAAAAAAAAATGGAAAATCTATGCCCACACTGCCCCGGAAGAGTTCTGTTTATTGCTGGATGCATGTGGGCAGAGACCCGAACTGCCAAATGAGTGACTTACAATGAGATTCAAGTCAAATTCGGGTCCCAAACTGAAGTCCAGCTGAACCAGCCCTACCGAACGTCCACTGGTCCGCTCATTTCTACTCCTGACAATGATCTTTATCCATATCAAACACTGATATGGGGGAAGAGTAGACATGAACTCAATGCTGTTTTGCTTTAAGACTGAAGATGGACTCCAAAGACTCTCTGTCTTGAGTGTGTCTTGTGTCTCGGAAAAGAGCACTGCTAAGCTGAGCTATACTCTTCTCCAAGACAAAAGATAGACCCAAGAGAAAGTTTATGGAGTTCATATTCAGTCTTGTGCTGATAATAACTGAAGGAAGCTCTCAGCTACCTTCATCAGTGGAATAGACGTCAAATGGAGCAAGATAGTGACTGTACTAAAATGGGGGAGAAGTTGAGTGCTGCTCTCCACCAAGACTGAAGATGGACTCCATAGACTTTCTGTTGAACCCATGTTCGGTTTCGGAAGAGAAGAAGCTAGTCTACTGTGTAGTACAGAGTTTATGTGGCGCCCCTGTGCTTCAGGTGCCACAGGATATTACACCACTTTTCAGGGGTAATATCTATCCCGGGTCAGGAGGGGGTTAACCTGCAGTGGTGTCTTCACAAAACACACACAAACAACAGCAGGTGCTTACTCACAGGGGGTTGGACTAGGGCAGACAGGAGAGCCAGCCATCACGAAGCAGGGGACTTCCCGGTCGCTAGGACAACCACTGTGGGCGGGCACTACATGGGGTAGAAGTAGGCGCAACCATCACACTTTAGACAGAACCTTCCCATGCAAAGCTTAGGATAACACCTAGCACTGACAATGTGAGTTAGTGTTTCTCTCGTTGGCCCGTGGCTTGGAGCAGGAGGCTCGGCCCGTGTTCCGGATAGCAACCGAGTGACACTTCACTAAAAGACTTTCATGGGCACCAGCAGTGACCGCCAACTGTCTGGGATTGGCTGGAGCCCATCGTGGCAGAGAGCAGTACTCTGGGGCAGCGCCTGAACAACCTGTGAGTAAAAAAGACTTGGAACCACAGCCCCTGCCTCTGCTTCTCCTTTATCCAGCGCTGTGGCGCCAAGGGGGACTACCACTACCCCAATCCTCCATCATCCTCCCCGGGGTAATCCCACTCCGCCTGTGGGGAGCGACACCATCCCGGCTTTACCCGACATCTGCCCCGGTGAGAGACCCTGCAGCGGCGGCCCTCATTTCTGGCAGCTTGCCACAGGTGGCGTCACGATTATAATAGACTTTCCTAACTCCCGACTACTACCTCCATCCTCCCTGCCACCGTCCAACCCTCCTTCCTGTACACGGCCAGGCCACCCCGTGAAAATGCAGAAGGATCTGCACCCCCAGCCCGGCGACGAGTAGGTTAAAACACCTGCCCCGTAGGGCGCTACAGTTACATCATGCAAATTTACTGTTACTTTGCTCTCACCAGAAAATTTTCGTAGCTGTCACCGTCTTTTGAGCTGCTCACACACCGGTAACATCTTCCATTACAAAACCCTTCTGTGTCTGGATCCTCACAAGGTGGAGCTGGTTCTTCTAAGTTAATACCTTGAACGTAGTTGCCATCCTCATCGTGGTTCATAGTGTTGTATATCTTTAAGACAGATAGAAGTACAAGTCATTCTAAACACAGCTGCAAGATAAAAAAAACTATACAAAAATATCAATATTTAAAGGGATTGTCTTATGAAAAAAATTCCTTATTAAATAGAAGATACTGGACAATCAGCTGATCACTGCATGTCTGACTTCACTAGTCTTTGGCAATCACGCTCACTTGTATCCTGCAGGAGGTAAATGTAGCATTATATTTTGGCCACACAAATCAACAGTCACGTAATGTATTGATGGACTGGGTCCTCTGATGTGGATAACACTTACATGGGCGCCCTTGGGTCTGGTTATCTGCTAGAATGACTCCTAAAGTGGGGAACTCAGGACTAGTGATGAGCCACCACCCTAGTGTTCGAGTTTGGTTCGTCGAACGGGGGGTGTGTTCGACGAACGTTCGACGAACACCTTCGAACCCCATTGAAAACAATGGCAGGAAAAAACAAACACATACATACACATAGAAAACATCTTCTAAGGTATCCAAAAGGTGATAAACAACTCAGAAGACATCACAAACACATGGAAAAGTGACAAGTACATATACTCATGCGAAAACAAAAGAGCTGGACGAGTAAAAGGAGGAGGAGACACAGATGTAATAGTATCTGCAAATGAACATCGATGCCATGACTGTGCAACTGGAGCCTTGCCATCCTGGGGAGACTAAGGCGGGCTTTGCACACTACGACATCGCAGGTGCGATGTCGGTGGGGTCAAATTGAAAATGACGTACTTACGGCATCGCATGCGACATCGTAGTGTGTAAAGGCTTGATGATACGATTAACGAGCGCAAAAGCGTTGTAATCGTATCATCGGTGCAGCGTCGGCGTAATCCAGGATTACGCTGACGCGACGGTCCGATGTTGTTCCTCGCTCCTGCGGCAGCACACATCGCTGTGTGTGAAGCCGCAGGAGCGAGGAACATCTCCTACCGGCGTCACTGCGGCTTCCGTAGGATATGGGTAGGAGGTGGGTGGGATGTTTACATCCCGCTCATCTCCACCCCTCCACTTCTATTGGCCGCCTGCCGTGTGACGTCGCAGTGACGCCGCACGACCCGCCCCCTTAATAAGGAGGCGGGTCGCCGGCCAGAGCGACGGTCGCAGGACAGGTGAGTCCATGTGAAGCTGCCGTAGCGATAATGTTCGCTACGGCAGCTATCACAAGGATATCGCAGTTGCGACGGGGGCGGGGACTATCGCGCTCGGCATCGCAGCATCGGCTTGCGATGTCGTAGTGTGCAAAGTGCCCCTAAAGGCTTGTGTATTTTTGATGTGCTTCATGCAAATCAACATTTTAAGTTTGCAACTGTGGGACAATTGATGTCACTTAAGTGGTGTCTGTGGCCAAATTTTTGGAAAACATGGAGACTCTTGTTGGAGTCCCTTTGCTGTGTTTTACATGATTTTAGAAGGGCATGACATGCCTAAGAGGTTGACTTTCAGCATCTGCAAGCTGTTTGCTACAGAAATGCTGCCTTTCCACCCGGTGGACACAGAGGATTTTTGAGACCTTATGTCCATCGCAGTGCCCCAAGAGCAGATGCCCAGTCGCCACTACTTCGCCAAGAAAGGTGTGCCTGCGCTACACCAGGATGTCACACACAACATCACCGCTTCCTTGAGAAACTCTGTATGTGACAGGGTGCATTTCACCACCGATACTTGGACCAGTAAGCATGGACAGGGGCGTTACATGTCGCTGACTGGGCACTGGGTAACTATGGTGAGAGATGGAGAAGGGTCTGCTGTACAAGTCTTGCCATCCCCACGAGTTGTGCGTCAATCCTCTGTATGTAGAAGTTCCTCCACTGAGTCTGCCTCCTCAACCTCGTCTGGGTCCTCCACCTCCGCCCAAAGCATGTCTGGTAAGGCCACCAGCATTGTAACTGTGCACAAGGAATCCCACACACCTCCTTACTATGCTGGCAGCAGAGCTCGACGGCATCAGGCAGTCGACTATTTACTTTGGTATGTATGGGAAATGGGAATCACACCGCTGAGGAGTTGTGGACGGTTAGCTCTGGAGACCAATTTTCATCAATGGTTGTCTCCACTCAACCTGCAGCCAGGGAAGGCCGTGTGCGATAATGATGCAAACCTGGGTGCAGCCCTTCGCCAGGGCAATGTGACACACGTGCCTTGTATGGCTCACATGTTGAACCTAGTTGTCCAGCAATTTTTAAACCACTATCCCGGCCTACATGGGCTTCTGCTTCGCTATGTGCTCACTTCTGCCGTTCACACCCCGCAGCTCATTGACTTGCATTGCTCCAGAAGTCTTTCGGCCTGCCGGTTCACAGCCTGAAATGCGATGTGCCTACATGCATGAATTTGATTCTGCTCATGTTGCAGCGACTGTGGCAGCACCGCCGAGCACTGGTGCAATACGTTATGACGTATAGCCTGGGCTAACGAAATCCAGAGGTGGGGAAGATCTTGCTGCTGGAGTGGTCTCAGATCAAGGACCTATGCACCCTTCTTCACAGTTTTGAAATGGCGACGAAGATGTTTAGCACTGACTATGCCATTATCAGCATGACAATTCCAGTCATCTACATGCTGGAGCACACTCTAAACATTATTTGGAGTCAGGTGGTGGGACAAGAGGAAGGGGAGGAAGTACAGGAGGAGTCATATGCAAAAGGGATAACAAGATCTCCAAGGTCCAGACGGTCAGCAGCACCAAGGCGGCAGGTATGTGACGGTGGGGGAGAGGGATTTTCAAGGGTGCATGGTAGCAGCCAAACTGTTGAGGAAGGTGCAGGAGCCCAGGAAGAAATGGAGGATGAACTGGCGATGGGAATGGAAGACTCAGCAGATGAGGGAGACCTTTATCACATTTCTGTTGTGAGAGGTTGGGGTGAAAGGGCGCAGAGGAAAGAAGCACGATTCTCACCTTGCTGCCAACAACACAGCAAGGACTTGTTCCTCCTGAATGCGCAAGACACATGAGCGCCTTCCTGCTGCACTACCTACAACATGACCCTCGGATTGTCAGAATTAGAAGTAATGCTGACTACTGGGTTGCCACACTCTTAGATCCCCGGTACAAGACAAAATGTGGCAAAATAAGTCCTGCCATAGAAAGGGACACACGTATGCAGGAGTATCAGCAGAAGCTAGTATGCAATCTTAGATCGGCTTTTCCACTAAACACTAGTGCTGCACAGAGTGAATCTCCCATTTCTAACTTGCCAACCATGGGACTGTGGAGTCATCATCACTCAAACCGTACCAGCCACACCGTATCTGGTGGTAACAGCAATTTTATGGAACCGTTTAATTAATTTTTTAGACCATCCTTTGCAAGGCCACAAGACACAAGAAGTCTGACACATAGTCAACGGCTGGAGAGGATGATACAGGAGTATCTCCAAGTGAATATCGATGCCATGACTGTGCAACTGGAGCCTTGCTCATTTTGGGCTTCCAATCAGGAAAAATGGCCTGAGCTCGCCACTTACGCCTTGGAGATCTTGTCGTGTCCCGCAGACAGCGTTCTCTCGGAACGTGTATTCAGTGCTGCTGGGGGTGTGCTGACAGATAAGTGACAATGTGGACAGACTAACGTTCATCAAGATGAACAAGTCATGGATCCACAAGGACTTTTCTACCCCTGTGTCATCCTGGAGAGACTAAAGGCTTGTGGATTTTTGAATGTGCTTCATGAAAATAACCATTTTAAGTTTGGAAAATTGATGCCACTTAAGTGGTGCCTGTGGACAAATTTGGCAAAATAATGTCTGCCACAGAAAGGGACGCACGTATGCAGGAGTATCAGCAGAAGCTGTTACACAATCTTAGATCAACTTTTCCACTAAACACCCGTGGTGCACAAAATGAATCTCATCGCTTTGTCATGGCTAGGAGGAAATGGTCTTTTACTTGTCCACATCTGAGGGACCGAGGGCTGGCTGCTGTGCTGAGACGGTGTTGAGTAGGGTGTCCCTGCAGAGTTGTAAATTTGGTCTACAAAATGAGTGGAAAAAGGCCAGATGCTGGTGGAAAGGGGAATAGGCGTGTTGGAAAGGGAAAAAAAGTTTGTGTCCGTTGGGTTGGTGGTAAAGCAACAGTAACATCTGCTGAAGAAACACCATCTGTTACGGGTGGACTGGCAGATTTGGATAAGGTGGTATATATCCCAATCGCCAGTCGGGGTCCACCGTGCTCCCAGATGGAAAAGGAGATGCTGGCAACCCGAAGCTTAGGCGGAGAATACAGAGCTGGGTGGCTCTGAAACTAATAGGAGCCTGACCCGAGTTAGACGACACTCGGATCAGGAGACTGTGAACCCTATTAGTGTCACAGGGTCCACACACCCAGCCCAGGAACTCCCTGTTAACAACACAGGGGCCCTGGGGTACACTGTCCGTGTGCGTAGGGAGCACACCTGTGGACAGCAGGCGCAGAAGCAGCCTAGTTAATGCCACTGGGCTGCACTAGCAGGACTGGTAGGCCGTAACCGTGCCGCATTACCAAGTGTGGTGGCATCCATCACTGACGCCCTATCCCTGCCTACCTCTGTCCTAAAGCCACAATGGGTTTAACACATGGAATTGTGCTCAGTCTGAGCATAATAGAAGACTTCACACCTCCAGGACGCGCGGTTCAGCCCCCAGCACCTTTGACACTCACCGGTAGTTGCCCGGTCTCCCACTACCTCATCCTGGACCTTCCTCCTATGCCAAATCACTGGAGCCATAGGTAACTACCTGGGTCAGGTCCCGCTTTGTCTATATATCCTTTGACCATATCTCGGTCTCCAGCCCCTGGTCTTGAATAATCACTTGAGCTACAACCGACCTGGAATAACATGATCCCTGAGCACCTAAGTGTGCTGGCAGCATATGCAGAACATGGAAGCATAATGATTCCTATACAATAAAGTGTGCTGGAAACTTGCCTTAACACAGGTCTCGTGTCACATCTGACAAACCTTGGTGACCCCCTACATTTGATTTTCAGTCACCACATCGCGATTACCATAGGAGCATTGTACTCGCTTCGTTCTCCTGACAAGAGAGTCACCCACTACTCACAATATAACCACATAGGTATTCCTGTACTGTATATACCACCATTTACCCTGCTGTTCAACATACGGTCAAGTACATATACTTATATTTTCTACTCCTTCATCTCCTGCTGCTCTCCAGTTTGTCCGACCTGAGGAAGGCCGATTGGCCGAAACATCAACTTGGCGGACCTTTGTACAGCACATTTTTTTCACAATCTCACAAGCAAAATAAAAGAAAAGGATTTTTTTAAATCAATTTACTACGTCTCCTTGGTTCTTACGGGAAATTAGTAGTGTGCCAGAGTTACTTTATTCTATTTATTGAGCATAATAGAAGACTGCACACCTCCATGTTGTCTCCAGCCCCTTTTATAACCTGGGTCTGCCCCAAACCAGGGTGGATCACAATGCACCTCCATGAGCCAATAGCAGAGTGCCATGTCATCAGTGACATAACCAGCAGCCTATCCGGAACAGCTACTTCACTGATGACCTCATGGCAGCCATGCCCCAAACACCTCACCAGTCACCGTCTGACGAACAATGATGACGTGCCAAGTCATAGGAGCGGGCCTCTGCGAGCCAGTCCAGAGTGGCCACATCATCAGGACACCTGATGCCCTCTGGCCTATCAGGGCCTGCCACCTCATGGACATGGCCAGTGAGGTGCTTAACGGACCTAGCCTCTGATGCACTAAGTGCCTGAGCATGCTCAGTAGCCTGAACAACAGTCTCAGAAAACAGCTTGAGCATGCTCAGTAGGCACAACACAGGACTTAGGCATGGCACGGAGTCCAATTAGCTGTGCAAAGAGGCTTTTCGCACTAAGTGTGGGAGCATGCTAAGTAGCCCGAACTGAGGACTTAGCCTCAGGAATGGCACAGTCAGGCTGAGCATGCTCACTAGGCGAAACACTGGACTTAGGCTGTGGCTGGGGTAAATCGGCACAAGCATGCGCACTAGCCGCCTCTCCACACTTAGACGTGAAGGAGGAAGCAGCCAGTTGGACGACCCGAGGCACAGCCAAAAAATGGCAGCCGATGCCTGTGCGCAACTGGAACCGCAGGAGGCTGCTTGCGGCTATTGCGGCACCGATTTGTAACACCATCTTCCAGCCAAAATAAAATGTCTACTTCTTCCTGTGGATAATCTGATATGATCCCTTTGTTACAGACACGACCATTGCAATCAAATGTAGATGAGGCACCAAAACAGCAGGTGCTTGAATGGATCTCAAGTGCTCCATCAAGTGGCCTCTCCTCCACCTCAACTTCAATATCCCAAATACTCCATTCCTCTGTGGTGTCACCCCAATCACACTTGCTTCCTACCAGCTCTCAAGTCTCCACCCGC
Organism: Anomaloglossus baeobatrachus; assembly: GCF_048569485.1. Taxonomy (NCBI): domain Eukaryota; kingdom Metazoa; phylum Chordata; class Amphibia; order Anura; family Aromobatidae; genus Anomaloglossus; species Anomaloglossus baeobatrachus. The sequence goes on along the minus strand of NC_134357.1, from coordinate 28,547,915 downwards.
CCTGCTGAGTATGGGGTAACAGAGATGGTTGAGTCTGCAGAGCTGTTCAGTCACACTATAGCCTGGGAATTAGAGGTCTGCTCCAAAGCTGCAGTGAGTCCAGACAAGGAAATGATCTGCACTGTTGCCCAGAAGCTTTGTGAGTCGGATCCAGGCCCAGATAAAGAAGGTTCTGAGCATAATGTAGACCCTCATTCCCAAACTGTAACTCCTCTTGGTGGAGACAATGGGGAATAAGCTGATGAGACTTAGATACATGATTGGAACGACAACTTAACTATTTGGTCAGGGCAAGAAGAGGTTGACTCTGAAGAGTCAGGACGAGGGGAGTGAAAACACACAGGGTGATGATGAGGTTGGAGACCCCACTTACTGTCAACCTACAGTCAGCCAGTCGATGAGGTCAGCAGAGGAGGTGGAGGAGGATGCTACTGGTGACGAGGTTAGGTTGCTTCTTCCTGGACAGAGACGAAGTACTGAAAGCACGTCAACAACTGAATCCTCAGCCACAACTCTGCCTCTGAGCAGAAGTCGTGGTGGCTCTGCAGGTCGCATGGGCTGTAAGCCTTGCCTAGCCTGGGCCTTTTTTGACATCGCAAATGATCACACAACTGAGTCATCTGTAAAATTTGTCACCAATCTGTAAGTAGAGGCCAAAAACTCACTAGTTTGAGTACTTCGTCCATGAACCGTCACATAGATATGAAGTGATAGGGTGAGGGTGTATTGATGACCTTTATCCACTGTGAATGCAAGATGCTTATTTGCCGTTCATTGTATGCATTGTTGCTGACCAGCCACAAGGGGCAGCTGTTTTGCATCTGCCTTTGACTGTTTAGTCACTATAGCAACAGCAAAACGGTCTTCGGCTGTGGATTTGGAGACCGGAGGAGGTGCTGTATGTGAGCTGAAGGAAAAGCGAAAGGTGTGCGTAACAGAAAGGAGCCGCCACAGAAACACTTAGGTGGATTGTGAGGAGACTCGTGTCGGAGTTTGGTGAGGGGGACCGTAACGCGTGTGAGCAGCATTCTGTGCCGGAGACCGCCATTTTTCAGTTGCTGGCTGTACGGATTACCATGAGAGGATCATCAAGTCTGTGTTTATGGCAACTGGACACCACAGTACCTGGGTACGGTAGGCTGGGCCCAGCCAGGACTGCATGCACGCAACACTTTGTTTTGGTAACAAAACACATATCTGTTCTGCTTAGGCCGACTATATAGACAATAAGACTTGCTGCC